>NC_043749.1:16844157-17136657 GCF_902148845.1 Salarias fasciatus
ACAGCCAGTCAGGCTGATCTAATAAGAAAAAAACCTAAACTGTAAATATGCAGTACACCTTAAGTCAGCACCGGCTCCCCGGATTGATGGACTGTAAACACAGAGGTGGTTCATTGTTCCTGGTGGATCATTATTATAAATCCCACTTACTTTGTGCTACAAAAATGACCAATGACCAATGAGTAGACATTTGAAACAGACGACCAAGTTGGATTGATGTTACGAGTGACTACAAATGTACTGTTTTCCAGAAGACTATGGACTGGGATTCATGCCACTCTGGAGGCCACCATTGTTCTACAGTACTTTCACACTCATGTAAAGATGAACTATAACTCTCCTGTTACTCTTTCAATAGACGCCTTTTTATGAGACAAATCCTGAACTAATTTTGTTCTCTTGGCAGCGGTGTGAAAGTCGACTGCATTAACCTGTTTCCACAGTGTCTGTGACGTATAAGTGGCCGTCAATAAATATTACCTCACCATCATAAGAGCAGTCGGCATGTTTGTGATTTATTTTCTCCGGTGGTTTGTTTTTCTTCTTCTCACATAACTGTTTTCCTTTTAATATCAAATTAGGCATCTTTCTTGTAACTGTTCAGCTGTGAACCTGTTCTTAGACTGACCCACGCAGTGATGACAGATCAACGAATTTGTCGCAGTAACGCTGCATTAAGAGAGCTCCATGCAAATAAATACAACATCTTAATTAGGAGAGTCAATTAAAATTGACAGGAGAATTATGTGATAGTGGTGACCTGGAGGTCAGACAGCCCAGATTTTCTTCATATTTGCAGATTTGTATCTCACTGCTGAGAGGGAATCAGGGGATCAATAAAGTAGTTTGTAAATTACTTAATGAAAAACTAGTTTTTTTATTTTGAGAAAGTAGTACATTAATTTTCTGAGGTTCTAAATGTTTGTAATACTTTACTGTAACCTGTACAGCTTAGTCTGACTAAGCTAAAGATAAAAATTGCTGTTCAAACTTCATATTCTTCAATTCCCTCTTAAGTACATGCTGAATCAGAGTTCTTAATTGGTTTTAAAGGATTTAAACAACATTTTATGTTTTCAATAAGTTGTGACTGACACTGAAGTGTAAGAGAATTTTACTAAAAGCCTCCTTGTCTTTTTTTCTAAAGAGTAAATATATCCTCTGTTTACTGGAAAAGTAATAGAAATGCATTAATTCTTTAGTCTGCTTCCATTGAACCATTTCCCTCGACTGTACACACACACACACACACACACATTCAGAAACACTGGAATAAATCCCCAGCCACAGTATCATCCACACACACAACAAAAACAATTCTATTACAGTCCATCGATTTGCACCATGCTGCAATAACAACCATGGAATATTGATCCGACCTAATACAGCTATACATTATTTGAAATGCATTGCTTCAGGTCCGGCAGTGTTTAAAAGTCATTGTTCGAATAGGTGAGGTTTAAATATATTGTGTGAATTCATTATAAAGAATTCCCAGAGTAATATACATCACTGTGTTTGTTGTGTTACGTTCCTAATCAGCTGTGAGAACTGCGCTTTGAATAACCTCATCATCATGATATAACATTTTTAAAGTCTAGAATTTAGTGCCTCCCATTCAAGGGCATCAGGTTCAGGGCTGGGGTTTGAATTCTGGTTGCAGCATGAAGAGTATCTGATGAAAAAAACTAACAAAGTCCAGTGGCAATGACTTGCTGCGGCGAGTAGAATAGACACTTCGCCAGAGATGAAAAACTAGTATGTATTTCACATAAATGTTAACTAACTTGAAGACCATTTGTCACCTGAGGAGGTGGAGTAACTACCTGGCATTCAGCTGGGATAAAATGCATATGGCAATTCCTTTGTCAAAACCAGGGAATCCATACTCTGGAATTTTAAAAATGCACGCTAAGCCATAGCTGCATCTCTCACTGTTCGGACAAAGTTTCTTGAAAAGGTCATTTCTATCCTGTTAGAAATGAAAATCCTTTAGGAGAAGATTCTCTACCCTTTTGTAACCTTTACACAAGAAATCCCAGTGGGCTGACTCATTGTGCAGTGGAGGGGCTCATGAATCTATATCCTATGGAATGGATGCTTCTAATCAATGGCTTTTGCTGCTTGTCTTGTCTAATCACCTGGTCGCACCGATTGATCTTGACAGCTGGGTCGGAACTGGGGAAGCAATTACCAATCACAATGCATACAGTCAGCGAGCGCAGGCTGCATGTGCATAAGTGTAATTACATGCATACTTGAAAGCTCGCAGCACCTGCAAGGCTGGCTGTATGTGTTAATTGAGCTGCTTTGGTACTAAAAGCCTTGTGGAGGTTTGGCTGCCCCAGCGAAAGTGTCGAGTGTGTGCGAGTGTGTGACAGGGAGGGTCAAATGTTCCCTGTGGGCGGCAGGCACTCCTGACCTCCCCTGCAACACCAATTTAACCATCAGTTAGTCCGCGTGTGGCATGGCGTGGGCCGCTGCCACGTCTGAGGGCCGTGGATGTGTTCAGGTGACATCTTAACTAACTCTGCTCCTATCAATTAGAGTGAAGAGCCGAGATGCTGTGGGACCAAGGGAGGGCCGAAAGTGAGAGGGGGACAGAAAAGAAAAAAAAAAACAAAGTAGGATGAAAGTCGAAGCCATAGCGCTGTTGAGACAGAAGTATGTATTTAATGAGGTTTTACTTTTACAGATGCTAAAGTTGTGGTAAAAATATAGAAATGCAAATTAGAAATAATGACAGGTCAATAGTGAATCACTGGTTTGCTTATTTTGATTTTTTTTTTTTATGTAAAAATTCTAAAATTGTTGACATTAGTGCACCTTATCTGAAGAGATTCAGCTAATTTAGAATAAGAATATGAACCTGTATTGTCTATGAGCCATGTCATTCAGTAACAATTTGTAGCTTGTTGCACATTTGATTCTGAATTAATTAGTCACTAATGTTGGAAAATGTGTGTTTTCACTTGTTTTGACTCAAATTCTGAACTGAAATGTCTTCCTGAAAATATTGTTTTGCAGGTTGGTGGAAGCGTAACTTGGTCCATGTGGCCGATCGGTTAAACTGGTTTTGTGCTGCTGAATGTTAAAGAAAGCAAAACGTGTAGTGTCAGCAGAGGCGGGGCATGCCAACAGGCAAACCAGACATTTTCCTGGGGCCCCGGCTTTTAGGGGGCCCCTGCTAGGTGCAAATTTTGTGCAATATTTTATTAAAATATTTTTTTGGTGTGTACGGATGGGTGGGGGTCCGATGATTTTCTTGCTTGCAGCCCCCAAGGACCCTTGCCTCACCACTGAGTGTCAGTGAGAAGCATCAGTCTCGGTTTTACATCGAGACTCAGCTAATACAGTATGTTTGGCAGTTTGATTCCCTCCATGAATCATGTGAAACATGATGACTTTGCTCAAGCATTAAAATACACAAAATTCATTTACCTGTTCTGTCATTTTTTTTTAAAGAATGCGTCGACATTTTCACTAAGCTGTAAGTGACAACATTTAAAATACAAAAAAAAAAGTTTGTGTTCCTCCTTCAGCTGAATTATTCTTTTTACTGGCTGTCAGATCAGCATAAAACTCCCTCTTGACTGTGTGATTTTCATACTCTTACTGTTCTTGTAAAGCCTCTATTAGCTTAACTGCTGCTTAGGAGACAAATCTCCCTGCATACAAAACAAGATTAAAAAAGAAAAAAAAAAAAGGGAAAAACTATGAATAAACATACCGACGCAGTTCATAATGTAAAAGTTGACATCTTAATATGTAGTGGCCACTTAATGGGCGTTCCATCACAATCAGCTTCAGATATAGATGTAGTGGGTTTCTTGTGTATCAGACAGAGCCTCATCAATCTTAGCAGCGCTGTCCCCACAACAAAAAGGAGAGGAAAGCAAATTGCTGTATTTAATTAATGCACTGCCTCCTTTGTTACGCTGCTGCTCAGCATCTTTCAGTCCACAGTAGGAGAAAGGGAACGGGAGAAACTGTAGACACACGGGAAGCACAAAAGAAGGAGCGCAAGGTAAGAGGATGGGGAAGGAAAGAGAGAGAGAGAGAGAGAGAGAGAGAGAGAGGGGGGGGGGGTCTAAAAAATGAATGGTCGAGCAGAACGGGCTGCATCCATCGGCAAACTTTATAATGAATGTCTAAGTTTGGCAAGCATGATGGATGAGTGGGGAATAGTGTTTGTCACAAATGCAATCTTCTTTGAATCGCTCTGCTGTTTCCCGGCGCGGGGCAAAGGCTCGTGCGCCGTGCTGAACCAGCTCCAGCGTCGCCTTAATCGTGTCATTAACGTTTAATGATCTGACAATTAACTCAATGACTACAGAGCACATATGTATAACAAATCTCTCATATCAGTGTGTGTAAATGTTAATCTCGTTACACTTGTTTACAGTAACATATTGGGCTATTAAGGCCGAGCCTCCGCATATTCAATTACCCCTGAGTGATGTGTTGTAGCCGTTCAGACAAAGTGACAGAACGCTTATTTGATGGTCACCTTGTGCTGAACTGCACAGCTGGAGAGGATCGAGCTCAAGGGATCAGCTCAATACTGGCTCACTGGATACAGAAAAGCTTTTTTTTTTTTTAGGTCCTTGAGGTCACCATTTAGCTCCTGTGCAAAGCCAAAGTTTTCGTAAGGAAGGGCGTCCAGTGTAAGACAAGGACCAAATCAGAAATGCAAGGCGGATCGCAGTCTACAGTAGTTACTTGATATGGAAGCAACCTAAACGCACCAACATTAATTCTAGAAGCAACTCATTCCTGTCATTAAAAAAACCTAAAAAAGTGTCATTTTCTAAAGCTAACGTCTGTTTTTGGAGAAGTTTGATGTGTGTCACATTTTAAAGGAGCACAGTGCAGTTTTAAATATTAAATTATCAATTATTCACACCCACACATGTTTTCACCTTTGCCTGATGGGCAGCAAGAGCTATTTCTGCAAGGTCGCAGTCGCTCCTATTTTCCTGTGCAGGACACTGAAGGCACAGCAATATGAGTGATTCGGGTACGAATCGCTCTGAGCCTGACGTAATGCGCCCTCCCGCTGGCCTGATGTGCTTGAGTTTCGTTTTGTCAGCCATTACTCCGCCAGATGCTTAGCAGCAACAACTGAGCAGTACTGAGCTTCCATAAAGTAAGAAAAGACCGGCTTCTAGCACTGCCACAACTCCAGCACAGACCCCACCAGGCAAAAGAAACTTACATTTTACTCGAGCGCTGCTAAAAGAGCGAGGAAGGAGTTCCCCTCTTCTGTGCATGTTTCACGAAGCTGCAGTTAAGCCCAAGGCCTGCAGGGGTCGGTGTTTCACATAAAACGAGCAAACTGCATAATGCACCTTTAAGGAGCCTTTACAATTGGACTGTCTTAATTGTAGCTTTTTTACAATGCAGTCCTAACAGGATGCAGCAGCTAATCTGACACAACTTCAGGCTTGTGGGTTTACTTTTTGGAACTAATTTAAATCATAAAGTTACACAGAATTAAAGGTGCTGTAGGCAGGATTTTGCTAGTCAATGCTATTTTTTCTGTGTTTTCTTTAGATTAAATGTTAGAGTATCCATTGATAATCCTTTAGGAGTGTAGTATAATTGCACTACCGCGAGGGCGCAGCGTTTCCATCTGTCTCTGTTCTGAGCTGAAAAGGAATCTCAACAGCTCCAGGTATCTTTGACGAATCAGAAGAGCCCATGAGGCTCTAACTGTGATTGGTCGAGGGGCGTTCGTCTCACGTACTTGTGGGATGGGCTTAACTTGCATAAGGGCGTGATGTCAGAGAAAACAGGACAGGATTGGCTGTGCTGGGTTTCAAATCGCCATCTTAGATGGGTCAAATCGCCATCTTGCTTAGGTAACCCTAAAGCAAGATGGCGGAGATGCAGAATCCTGCCTACAGCACCTTTAACTGAAACACAAACTAAAGTCTTATTTCATGTCACGTTTTCGTGTCACAATAGCTAAAATGAAGCACTGAGTGTAGCGAGGAAGCCGAATTTCTACGGAGCTTCATGGCCACTGTAGGTTCTCCTTATCTGACGGACGTGACAGAAACATCTCTGTGGAGTGGGTCTGAAGCTTTTTCGGAAGCTTATCATACTTTAGCTGCTCTGTTTTCAGATCGCCTGATGAAACCAACTAGTTGGATGAAAAGTTTTAATTAGACAATGTTGTCGGCAGCAGCATCTGGACCTCATCCTGTTCAGCCCGAGCTCCGAGCTCCGAGTGAAAGTGAGTATTATTTTGCAAGAGCGGAGGAATAGAAAGCTAGAGAAAACATTTCACATTTTTCATGAGTTTCACAGCTGCTGTAGGCACAAAGGGAGGGTGGAGAGCAAACAACATTTAGTTGGTCGGTGTCTGCGGCTTCACTGCAGGTCTTTTTCTTTGTCTTTTCCACACCTTTTGGGGCACTCTTGCTTTATGTGCAGTTTATATTTATATTTATATTTTGTTTTGTTCTATGTTAAGTAGTTTTTCCCCCAGCCCCTTATCAGTATTATGTCTCAGTTTAGCTGTTTTATTAATTGATTTTTGTTTGATTTGTTTTTTTGTTTTGTTTTTTTTTGATTATTGTACTAAAGGAACTGGCAAATTTAGGGGGAGGAGTAAGAATAGCATATAGTGGAGTGGTGATGGTTATTCGCCATTCTTATTTTCAGTTTTATTTGTTGTGTGTGTGTGGGCTGTGTCTGTGTCTGTTTGTCTTTTTGCTCCTGTTGCCTCTTCCCACTTTTCTCCATTTCAGTTGCTTGAGCTGGGTCACTTAAGATGGAGACTGCTAAGGGACTAAAAATTGTACATCTTAATATAAGAAGTCTTGGATCCAAAATTGACCTTTTAAGAGTGTGGGTTCTTCAACATAAGCCAAATGTTATAACGCTGTCCGAAACTTGGCTACATAGTAATATTTCTGATGATGAGGTGAAACTTGATGGGTATATATTATTTAGGCAAGACAAGGGCTCTAGAGCTGGTGGTGTAGCTACTTAACTCTACATTGCTTGATCTCTTCAGAAAAAGAGACCGAGCTTGGGCTAAATTTCGATCCTCAAATGATCCTTCTGATTGGGAATATTACAAATTACTTAGAAATCAGAGTAAAACACAAACAAGGAATGCAAAATCAAATTTTTATAAAGACAGCTTCTCTCAAAATGTAAACAACCCAAAACAATTTTGGTGCCAGTTGGATCAACTTCTTCACAAATCTAAAAGTAAAACTCAGCAGCTCATTGTCAATAATGAAACTACGTTTGATCCTGTTATCATTTCATAAGCTTTTAATCAACACTTCTCTGACATTAGTAGTGTCTCCAATAATCCGCCTGTTCTTTCAGGTGGCTTTACCAACGAACCACGTACTGGACCCTCCTTTTCTTTTCGAAATATAACCTCTTTAGATGTTTTTAATGCACCACAATGTGGATTAAAAACTAATAGTAGTCTTGACGGTCTTGACGTAAAGTTTCGTAAAATGGCTGCACATGTGTTAATGTTTCCACTAGCTGATCTGTTTAATCTGTCCATAAATACTTGCTCATTTCCTTCAATATGGAAGACCGCTAGAGTTACTCCTGTCTTCAAAGGAGGCGATCCGACTGACTTAAACAATTATCGTCCAATTTCTATTATATGTGTTGTTGCCAAAGTTTTTGAGAAAATTATATTCAATCAACTATATCAGTACCTTAATGCATATCATATTTTATCACCAGTACAGTCTAGCTTTAGAGCTGGATACTCAACAACTACAGCTTTGCAAAAATTTTCCAATGACATATTCTCCTCCACTGACCAGGATCAGCTTGCGGGATCCATATTTTTAGATCTGTCCAAAGCTTTTGATTTAGTTGACCATTACTTGCTTCTCGACAAACTTTATGCAGTAGGCCTGAATAAAGAGGCAGTTTTATGGTTCAACTCTTATCTTCACAATAGGAAACAGTATGTTCGTTTTGATGGTGTTCAGTCTGAGAAATGCACAGTTGAAAATGGGGTACCTCAAGGTTCCACCCTTAGTCCTCTACTTTTTTCTATCTTCATAAATGATCTCCCGCAAATTATACAGAACTGCTCAATAAATTTGTATGCTGACGATACAGTGCTTTATAATGCTAATTCCGATCTCACACAACTGCAGAATCAGCTGCAAGCAGGTTTTAATCTGATTCAAAACTGGCTTCAAAATAATAAATTAAAGCTGAATTTGAAGAAATTGTGCTGCATGCTTTTTGGTTCTCACTATAACTTACTTACATCCCTAACCTACATATTGTATTTAATAATGGTTCAACTGTCCGAAACGTTGACTCTGTTAAATATCTTGGACTTTGGTTTGATCCTGAACTCTGCTTCAAACCTCACGTAGATTACATCATAAGACAAACATATGCTACTTCAACTCCTTTTTGTCGGTCTGCAAACTGTTTTACACAAGAAGTCAGGAAGCAAATAATTACTCAACTTGTCCTCCCTATTGTTGATTATGCTGACACAATCTATCAAAACACTCATGACTTGTATCTCAGGCCTTTGAATGCTCTCTTCAATTCTCTATGTCGATTCATACTTAAATGCCCTTATAGAACTCATCACTGTATTTTGTTTGAGAAGCTGAACTGGTTGCAACCATATGAAAGGCGACAATATCACTGGATACTATTCATTTTCAAATGTATTTATTTTTGTTGTCCTCTGTATCTTAAACGATTTTTGGTTCCAGCTACTTCTGTATATTCTTTAAGAAGCACTCATAGTCTTACTTTTACTGTTCCACGTACAAACAAAGAGAGTGGTGGCAGAGCCTTCTAGTATAGGGCTCCATTTGATTGGAATAGGGTATCTTTATCCATTCGCGACGTAACATCTTTTGGTCTATTCCAATCCTTATTATTTTCACACCTTAAAGCTTCCTGCTTATGTTTTTAGTTTTTTCTTTTTTCCCCCTTTGAACTTCCGTCAATGATGTGTCACCTGTTTTTGAATTCATGGAGGATTGGGGGGTGAGGGAACAAAGGAGCATGTCTGTCCAGTATGTGTGTGTGTGTGTGTGTGTGTGGGTATGTATGTTTATGTGTAAATGTGTGCATTTATGTATGTTATTGTAAATTGTGTTATATATGTGTGTGTTTATGGACCCCCTCGAAAACGAGATGCTACATCTCAAGGGGCATTCCATTAATAAACTTTAAACTTAAACTTATACGGTTCAAAATGTCCCCAAAATATTTCAGTCATCACCTGATTTCACATAAGACTTGAATTTTCTGTAATTTTCATAAAGTCTTGCCTGGTCTCGTTCAACACGGTGACGGCTACAGTCTTAGCTGTGTTGAGGATTTTCATTCCTGGGAATTTTGTCCGTTTGGCATTCCTCAGTGCGGATGCAGCGATCCCTCGCTGGACCGTTGATCGCCTTAGGTTTTTGCCAAGACTGCCCACTGTCGCGGCGCATGTCTCCAGGCTGGGGGAGCGCTGTCTCGCGGTCTGCCGGTGCTAAAGGACGTGCAGCAGGGTCCATTACTCAGAGACGTGGGTGGCCGGCCGCTTTCCCACCCATCAATATCATGCAAGTATGTTGGTGTGACCTGCCATGTGTGTCCCCTCAGCTTAGATCAATAACATGGACAGATTGTATGGACACCCCCTCTTTCGCTCCTCACCTCCACCCTCTGAGGGATTAGTGTGTGCCTTTTCAACATCATTATCATATATCCCCACTCCGAAAGGGCAGTGACAGCTCGACTCTTGAAAGCCAATTGACAGGATGAGCTCTGTCTGGCAGCTCCGTATTAATGGAACAATCATATGATGAAACTTAGTATTAGTTAGTTTTTTTTTTTTTTTTTTTTAGCTTTAAGTTTTTTATTAGTTTGTTGGTATCACTTCCCGAGAGTGTGATCTGATGAGGGAGTTTTTTGGAGGATAAACCCACTCTCTCTTTGGAAGCAGTGAAAATATACGAACTGTCGCAAGGATCTGGAGGAAACAGGGAAACATCGCTCACACACTCTGGGTCAAAAACAACCAGAGGAGATGGGCCGCACGCCGCAAGTCTCAGTGGAAAAGAGGACACGTGGGATGAAGGGTGGGAAGAAGAAAAAAAAAATGAGGAAGGAGAGGTGTTCACCTTGAGAGTGCTCATCCATTACAGGAAGGCTGAGGCCCGCTCTGTCACACTGTCACAGTGATACCACCTCTACACCACCCGAAAGGTCACCCAGCACTTCACTGCACTGCTTTAAGCACACACACACACACACACACACACACACACACTTACAAAAACGTGGATGGACACACTCCCATCTGTCGCCCTATCCCTGATAAGTCACAGCTGCAGCAACAAGCATTAATAAGCACAGATATGCAAACAGCTACCATATCTGTGGTAATAAGACAGTGTGTCACAAGTCACTGTTAAAACGCAATTCAAAAACAAAGGTTTAATATCATTTGAAAAGGCATGAGATGTGGCATTGAACCGTTTTCTGAATGAGCTCTGCTGAGTTCCTTTATTTCCACTCTGTGGTTTCGGAGGTGCTGCCCTGCACTCAGCTCCCTCCTACTGTCAGAGGAATTAGAACTTCAAAGGCTGGTATGATAACAGATAGAGCTTTAAAGTGAGTTTCAGACCATGACCCTCTGTATCTGTTTTATACAGCTCCACAATATTGAACAATATATCATTATCATTTTTAATTATTGAAGAGAGCCTGCACACTTTGTTTTATTTATTTTTTCAGTTTTGACTTTGTTTTCTGTTTCATTGTGGTACAATATATTCTTGTGCTCTTTGTTCAAAATGACAGGATGCAAACAGCATGAATCTGACAACTGTCACGAGACAATAGTGGCTTTCAAAGTGAAGCGACATAATTAGAATGAAAAAGACTGAAGTTTGACATGTTGGCTCGAGCAACGTACATATTATTACAAAAACTGGAAAATGCCTTCGACTTTTGTTCAGACTGCAACTCGGGAATCATGGCACATCCGTGTTATGAGACATGAGAGAGGGAGAGAGAGTTTAGTTATTTAGAAGTACATTTCAGAGGAAAATATTGGTTTTGCTTTGAGTACAAATAAGATAAAACGAAGGATGGGAAAAAACAGAAAACTAATAAATAATCCAGCTTTCACCTGCGGTGTCCAGACCAGATCGGGGGCCACATATGGCCCTTCAGCTGTTCCGGACCTGCTCACAAGGAGTCAATGAGAAATAATGAATCGGTTCAAAATAGCCAAATCAAATCGGTACAAATGATGCCGGCAAAGCAACTGCGTAGGTTTTGTTTCGAAGATTTAAATTTCAACTTAAGTCACCATTATCACACAGAACATGCAAAGAAATACAAGAATCCTCACAAGCGTCCAGCGTTCATCCAGTTAGGAGACGACTCAAAGCAAATTGAATCAGGTCAGCAGGATTTGATCATACGTCTCAAAAGGCATCTCGCCCCTTGAAACGATGAAGCCACTTGGAATCAGGGAGGAAACGTCATCAGAGACATATCACCAAGTCCAGTTGACCTGATTCAGTGTGCTGTGATGTGTTGGACGTTCATACTGAGGATCACAGTCGACGTTATGGTTCGACCCTCCACTGTCAAGCCTGTTTTCATGTTCTCCTCTCATGACCACTGCTCCCAGTCAGCGATCATCTCAAGAGATGTTTAGGGTTTGATATGAGAGCGCTCAAACTCTCAAGTGTGTACTTTTCCCTCCTCACGCACACAGGCTGCTGTTACAGCGTGAAATACACAATATATAAACCTGCCAAAGCCCGATCCTGAAAGAAGAGGGAACGAAGTGGCTCTCAGCCTGCTGCAGTCTGTTTTTCTACTGTTCTGAGGAGGGCTCATTTTTCTGCAATGATAAACTTGACATCCCATCGTTCAGCAAGAGTCCAACAAGATGAGTTCAGATGAAAATGATCGAGAGGCAACCGTTTCACAAGTGCTGGACTTCTTCAGAATTTGAATAAACCAAGAGACTTTACAGAATACTCAGCAATCAAATCCAGAACCTGAACTCAGTATTGTGACCATTTTCATAGGACCTCACACTGATTAGCTTTGCCTGTTACGTGCAGATATTCCTCTCACTTCTTCATATCTTTTCATGGAAGTAAGTTGTCATCTATTTTCTGTCCTGCTTCGTCCCACTTGAGGTCGTGGCGCAGGTCGATCCCAGCTGATTGTGGGCACCCGGCAGGTCACACCTTGGACAGAGCGCGAGTCTGTCCTGGATAAACACAGAAACAGTCACACACACCCACAGCTGGCTTAACTCGCAAACATTTTGGAGGAAACTGAAGAAAACTCCAGCTTTGCACAGAGAGAATATGCGAACTCCACACAGGAGGGTCTAATAAAAGCTGGAGTTGAACTGTTAGCACAGTATACATACACAACTTTTTTTTTTTTTTTACGCAATTACAAAGACAAACTATCTTTACTCTGTGTCCACTGACTGTCTCCTCAGGCTTGTCTTTAAACATCAGTTGTAAACACCAATACTTTACTTTTTAAAATGTAAATGATTTTACCACGCTTTTTAAATTTCATCAGCCGTATGAGTTCAATATTAGTTTAGCTTTCAGGTTGTCTTTTCATAGTTTTCAATTAAATACCAGCTTCACCTGATTTGCCATGGAGTTTTTTTTTTTTCATATTTGGTATGATTATAGATCACCTCTGGATCATAAACAGCACCAGCAATAAATACAGCACTGAGGGACTCAGTCCTAATTAGCTGGACTCATTAATTTGAACTTTAGTTCTTTTCTCATAGAAAGTTCTGAGTGAGAATCTTCTGTGAAAAAAAAAAGTGAAGAAAAAAAAAAAACAACAGAAAATACTGCCCACAGATTTTTCCATTTTGTTTGCTTAATAATTCTCACTTCAGTGTGATCAGATGCTTATTGTTAACACATTTAATTTGCGAGACAGTACAGCAGCCAACAAAGAGTCAGATGTTTCAGTTTCAGAGGTGTAAATGAACTGACTGAGCTGGTTCCTCCAGTTAAGCCAACACTTTAAACCCATATGTCCCATGTGATCTTACCTTATGTCCTCTTTCACATGGGACACTAAGTGTTTTTTTGTGTGTGTCTCTTTTTATACTGTACTGTAGTCATTATCCTTTTAACACACAAACCCACACACACACACACATAGATCTTGATTTTCTGAAGCCATGCACAAATCTTCATCCTCAAATGTCAAAAAGAGTTGAACTGAGTTTACAACAGGATGCAATGATGTGCTGATGTCAAAAATAACATTTCAACATTTAATGAAAACTGTTTAACGGCTCCAAGAACCAGGTTTGAACTGGGCCAAGTTCAGCATTGTTGTCTAAGAGTTTGTGATAATCTTTTGAGGAAGGTGACCGATTGCTGGAGTCTTGCTGGAGGGTTGTCTCTGCTGTACAGTGCAGCGGTTTGTACTTTTGCCTCATAGCGATAGAACTTGTTCAAGTCCGGGTTTGACTCGAGGGCCGTTTTGTGTTGAATTTGCATGTTCTCTCTGTGCATGTATGAGTTTTCTTCAGACGACGTTTCAAATAACATGCATGTCAGGCTCCATGACACTGTAATATATATAAAGCTGTATAGAAAACAGGTGCTCCATCCTCATTAGATACAGGATTATAAAGGTTTTAAAAAACTCCTTTTCCAGAATTTTCTTGTTATAATGCATCAAATGTTTTCTGTCTGCTATTCTCCCATGTGATCATTCAGAAATCAATTGTCATTAAACTGTAAGCTTCAATTTAAAAAACAAAAATGAATCAATCTGATTTGTTCTATTCTAAATACAGTATGGTGTTACCTAGCTCCTGAAACATGAGAACAAATTGGGGTGTCATGTTAACGGCGCAGAGGCGTGAGGTGTGAGACGTTGGTGTGTCGCCCTGCTGTGTTGACATCCAGTTTTATACAGAAACTGCTTCAACGCTGTCGCCAGCTTCAGTGCTCGCTCAATTCCTGGATAGCAGTAACCGCTCAGTGTGCATGTTTGAGGTGGAATAATGTCAAAATGGCTCCAAAATATCATAGTAACATAAAAGAAGCTCAAGATACAGCCGAAGACTGAATTATACTCATCTTCAGGCTCTGTGCAGAATCTACATTGTAGTGAAAAAGCCCCACACTGTTGAGCTCATTTAAACATGAGCACTGTGCATTGTTTTGAAATGATGCTGCCAAATGGGTGGCGGAGAGGTTCAAGCAGTGGTGTGCTAAGTTTGTTTGTGTACTTTGCGAGGCAGTGTCAGAAAGCAGAGGGATCACTTTACAATTGAAGCCAGAAAACATTAAGCACGAGTTACTTTTCATATAATTACCTAACAGGAAGAGAAGTGTTTGGGGGCAGCCTGTCAGACCTGACTGAGGCAGAGGGGAAGCCAAAGTTTCTGTGCTTGGCATTAAAGAGAATTTGGCAGACTCATCCCACTTTCTACAGTCTGCTATGATGCAATGTGTGGTTATATTGAGAAAATTGTCATTAAAATGTATATGAATCTGGTTTTTGGTCAGCCGGTGAAAGCAGAGGTGGTCTTGAGATTAGAGAAATGGGCTGCTGTGAATATGTTGCATAACGCATAGTTAACTACGATTCAGGAGGGTTAAATGCAAAGAAATAATCTCCACAAGGTTATCAATGAAGTATTCATTCCTTACTTCTATCATCTCTAGCTTACATCCTGTAATCAGTCTGCGGTTTCACTGATCATCAAACGGTTCAACAAGACAGCCACTCAGTAGATTTACTGCACCAGACTTCAGTCACATTCAACAGACTCTTGGATACGTCCAACGCTTGCTTTTTAGATGCCGATCTGCAATCAAATATGTAGAGTATGCAGGAAGTGAGTTAAATGTAAATGATGGGTGTAGTTTTGGATTTTGAAAGCAGTGTGTGAGAGTTTTAAAGAAACACATAAAACACAGGGGCATGTTGCCATCTTGGAGAGAGCAATCGTTTGCTTTCAACTTATATTCGGCGTCTGCAAGGATGATCTTTCTTTCTCTACCAGCATAATTGTGTGTGGATTTTTTTTTTTTTTTTTTGTAGCGAGACTGTCACAATAACTGGGGAGAGAAGAGCAGGGAAGTATACAGAGTGAAGTGGATGGTTAGAGAGAGAGAGAGAGAGAGAGAGAGAGAGAGAGAGAGCATGACAGCCAGACTCACTCTGCTTCTTTAGGATCTGGAGAGAACAGGTGGTGTTATGATATCAGCGTAGTGCTTTGGAGGCTGCCTCGCACAAATGTTCATCTAAGCGTCCAGTTAGCGGTTACCGCAGCATCTGCTTGCAGAGGAGAGCCTCACAGCAGGACGTTTAAGACCATCAATAACACAGAAAGCCCACAGGCTTTCTGCAGTATGGAGTTCAGCAGACGGCGTTTTAGGGGTGGCTGGTCCGGGATCAATGGGAGACCTGCACATGATCAGTACTCGTTGAATAATGGACATTTCAGTAATCTTCCTACCTTATGTTACACCTGTGATTTTGTCACTATTTTGAAGTTCACAAATGTAACCATTGTTACCTATTAATTACGTTTATTTCTGTTCCCTATTTAGTCTTTTTTTGCAGGGAATTTGCATGTGATTGAATTTTTTTGAGAGGAGAAACGTATTACAGTTCTATTGGAGCACTTTGTTAGCTCATCTGATTCCAACCGTAGAGAATATTTTTAAAAATGTAGTGAAAGTTGTCAGTGGCTCTCTGACTTGCTGCTTACCTGCAAAAAATGTTTTAGCACTGATATCTCTGTTTTCTCCTCTCTGATTCATATCACAGCTGTTTGGTAACTTGCATCAGCAATTCATAATGTCCTCCAGACAGTGATCAATAGGTCTGAAGTGCAGTTTTCATCAGCGTCATTAATTATCCGCAATAGAGGTAAATGCCGCCGAGGGTATTGCAGCTTTTATACAACGGTTATAGCTTCAGTTTTTCTACATGACACTGACCATAAATAACACATCTCTGATTAGCTCTCTGATTAATAGAAAAGTTGCCATAGCAACTAATAAATCACTGCAGAAGTGTGTGTGTGTGTGTGTTTGTATGTTGGTATGTGTGTGCGAACTGTGCAGCTGCCTGGCAGTAAATTCATATTAAGGGCTTAGGGAACATTTTAGAAAACACTTGTTTTGTTTTGAGATGAATCACATGTCAGCTGTCACTTGCAGTTCAAGGCAGTTTCAGTTTGGGTAATATTAATTTAGCTGTTTGTGTGTGTGTGTGTGTGTGTGTGTGTGTGTGTGCATGTTTTTTTTTTTTTTTTTTTTTTTGTTTTTAATTGAGCTAATTCTGCAAACCTCCCATAAATCTGCTGGGATTGAACCCAGAATTTTCAAGTTAATTTGTCTGTTTTTAAGCTTCATGGTGGTGTAGTGGTTTGCCTGCATGTGTGTGTGTGTGTGTGTGTGTGTGTGTGTGTGTGTGTTTGATTGTTAGTCTCTGTGATGATGAAGTAGTGACCTGTCCTGAGTGCCTTTTTTCCCAATGTCACCTGGGATTGGCTCCAGCCTTCGCTGTGACCTTAAGTTGGATTAAAGTGTGTGTAGGAGATGGATGAATGAATGTTTCTTTCTGTTGGCTGACCTCGCCTCTCATTTGGATTCCCGTTGCTCCGCCATCCTGTCATCTTCTGCGCCGAGGCCAGCCGCCCTAACCTAACTGCTTCCACCTCTATCAAAGTAACGGTCCAGCCTTTCCTGTATTTGGTTTTAGACTCATCCCTGCAGGCTTTCGCCCGGCCCATTTCTGCTTTTACGCTCGTAGCGTCCCTGGTTTTTGACGGTTACCCTCCTTTAAACATTAACCTCCATTTGGAGCCCTGCTTTTAAATGCCGTAACTGTGATCAGAACGACTTTAGCTATGGCTCATTTTTATTGCCCTCCTGACGTCTCACATCTACGACTTTGATTACACACATTTGTTTCAGTGTAGGACTATACCACATCTACACTGAGTAGCTCATTCATGCAGCGTGGACACAAATCTATAGAGTATAGGAATAACGATTGTCTTTGCAGGATGTTTTTCAGTTTGCAGATGTATTATCTTGAAGTAGAAATGCAGTCGGAGAATGCAGACCTCCGAAAAACCAATCCGAAAGCATTGAATTATAGTCACAACTCATATTATTGCCAGTATTGGTAACAGCGTTGTAACGCTGGAAAAAGTAATTAGATTACTCGTTGCTAAAAATGGTAACACTTTTAGTAGCATGATTTATTTTAATGCAATTACTCTCATCACTGCTTAAATCACATAGCTAAAAATCAGGTTTTACTATCATTTATAGCATAATATTACAAGATAATACTTCAAAAGAAGACAAAAGAGCTCCGCCTCGATGTCAGAGGTTTAAAACAGACATCTTCTTCACTGGTGCTCATTATTGTCACTTGATCTATAACACCTGAGTGTTACTTTGTCAGATGTGATAAATGTGAGTCTGTACTTTTCTTTTATTGAGTTTGATTTTTTTTTTCACTTCCAAAGGCTTAAAATGCCTTGGAGACACCAATTTTATGTGTTATTCTTTACACCTTTAGAGT
This sequence comes from Salarias fasciatus, assembly GCF_902148845.1. Lineage (NCBI taxonomy): Eukaryota > Metazoa > Chordata > Actinopteri > Blenniiformes > Blenniidae > Salarias > Salarias fasciatus. The sequence goes on from NC_043749.1 coordinate 16,861,759, forward strand.
CACTGTTTGATGATTTTTTTTTTCTTCTTTAGTTACGCCGAATCGGCCGGAGTTTTATGAGGTTGTTCTCACTTTTATTTTTTTAGCACTGGTGAGTTGAACCAGCAGATATTTGAGACTGACTCAATAAATGCGGTGTAAATTGTAGAGAATGGTAAGAAGGAGCACGTCCTTAGAAAGTATTGGCGATAACACCATTTTAGTTCATTACAGCAACGCAGTCTCTCAGACTGGCCCTTTCTGTTGTTCACGGTTTCAACAACTAAATCCAACATTTGGTTGACTTAAAGTTCTTGGACAAAAACTGCCATCACTTTCACTGCTTTGCCAGGACTACTCAATTGTATCTCTCCGTCATAATCACCCATAAACCACGCTGGCCTCACCAACTGTGTTATCAAACCAAACTGCCAAATGCAGTAAACCTTCCTCACATGAATAGCAGTCACCTTATTAACTGTTGTATAGTTTTCCCTGCATGTTCATCATAAATACCAGGTCTCATCTATCCACTTCAATCTAAGTGTTTGGTGTATTTAACACAATAGAATATCATATATAAAAGAAAGCCTATTTGAATTGCACCAGTATGTGTCTTCCATACTGTTTACTGCCCTGTGGTTGTTTCATCCCGGACCTGTTCAGACTGTGACTGCTCCGTTTGATGTATTGCAAGGCCTTTAACTTGTTACTCAGCCTCCAGGGAGGACGGGACACTCTGGACGACTCCATCCTGCATTCCAAACTTCAAGGTCTCTGCAAATTGACCGTGGGCTCGGTAGATTAGATTGAAAGTTAAGTTGGAGGGAAGGCAAGGACTTCTGTATCAGGAAGTCCAGTCTGTGAAAATCAAACAAATCACAATTTACTTTAGCAGGTGTACAATAACTTCATGAAATGACACTTTCTTCAGACTGTATACTTGTGTGTTTTCCTATTAGAACATACACATCATTTAGTGACAATGATGTTCTGGCAATTTAACCAAAAAATCACACTGAAAAGAAATGTAGTTGCACTAGTTAGGTTAAAGGACACAAAAATATATTGAGTGACCATAACGTTTTGACGATGTGCATAAATACTGTTTCGGTCCCGCTTGTGTTGTGAAAAAAGCCCTGAACTGTCGAGGTGCGGATTGTATTAAACCACAAAAAGTGTGCTGCTATGTTTGGCCCTGATCATTTGGCAGCTTTATTTGATGATGTGCATCAATGAGTGGTGGTCACCCATGATCCTGGGACTGGCTGATCAGTTTATGTTCCAAGAACCAGCTTTGACCTTAAATAAAATTAAAGAACATGATTAGTTCTTATTAGTTTTGTTTTCACTCTTCTTATACAAATAGTACTGCCACTGTGAGTGTGGAGCTGTGTCAGTCACTTCAACCATCACACATCCCGGTAGAGCCTCTCCTGTTGCTTTGAATCCACTTTTACACTGTATGCTTGCAGTGGTGCCTGTTTCTCCATTGCCTTCTTGTTCAGGTGTGTCTTGTTCACCCTCGGTCCTTTCCTACTCACACCAGAAATGTGTTTTGTTAAATCCATCAAAAGACACCCGAGATGTTGCTCAGTGATATAATCTGAAAATATGAGTTGATGCTGAGGTGTTTTTTTTAAAGGTCCCATATTATGCACTTTTCATTTTATGAAGAGTTTCTTATAGTATGTGTTGCAGTAGTCTCATTATGAGGTTCAAATTTGAAAATTGTCTGTTTCCTCCCTGTCTTGTTACACCACTTTTTGTGAAAATGCCTGCTCAAACGGTCCAGTTTGAGTTGAGTCCACTTATCCTGAACTAAGCGGATTTAAGTCCTCCCCCTGACTGCGCCCCCACCCTGCATGAACAGGGGCCACAACCCACAGCCTTGAAAATGTAAAAAGAAGTCACGATAAGACAATTTTATGCAACTCTGAAACAAGTTAATTCAGTAGGTATGAAGCTAAGGAAACAGTAAGTTTCTGTTAGCATAGTAACTGCAACAATAACACACAGGAACAAACTACAAACACATCTAAGAAACACAATATTGTTGACTAACCATTCCGAAACGTCCTGCTGCAGCCACAGAGTCGGAACTTCGTTAGGAGCCTCTCCTTCTGGGTCAGACTCTGGGTAAGATTGGTATGGCTGAACAACTGCGTCCTGACGAGCCATAGCTTCACGGTCAACATTACCGCGTACTGCTAGCGAAGGCGCTAGCAGTACTAGAACGCGTCCTCTCCTGGACGTGGGAGGGGGAGTGGGCATGGACAGAAGCGTTCATTTGCATACCAGGAAGCAGACTCAGAAACAGCCTGTTCTCAGGAGGCCTCGTCAGCGACTTTTTAGACTGCTGAAACTCCGAACAAAGGATGAATTTGGGGCGAACAAACTTAAATACTATGTTTTTGGGCTTCTGAGACCTATATGACGTGACTGAAAAATAGCACAATATGGGACCTTTAAAACATATATAATGCCACCAGTAAGCTGCAGAGCAATTGTTGTAAACAACACGTCTCCCCCGACCAATATTTCTTTGTTACTGTTTTTCAACATTACTGTAGGAGACACCAAACTAGAACTGAAGTTTTCCAGTGGTCTTGCTTTAATTTCCTGGTTGGACCACTTTGTTTTGGTTTGACTCACACATTTCTGGTGACAACACTCATTCTATCATGTCCAGTCCCTCCCCAATGGTGGATGTGTATCTGAATGATTTGGGCATCTGGAGGGCCAGGAGTGCCCACAGCTGATGGCAATGGGGCTCGTTATCTGGCTTTCTGCTGGACTTGGCCATCAATCTTCATGAGATTCAGGTGTGTTGAAACAGGGAGACATAGAAAACATGCAGGACTGCGGCCCTTGAGGACCATAAATGCCCAGCCTGGGTTAGGGTGTTCACCTCTGTAATGCAGTTTTACTGGGCTTGTCTGTGTCTGTTACTGTTCTTTCACAACATCGTTCTGTCTTTGCACATTTCCACTCAGTTTTGTGTTACATTTTTTTTGGGGGGGATCACTGTGAGATTTTATTTCAAGAAAATGTGAAACTGGGGTGTCAGAATAATTTACTTTTGTCCATTTTCACTCCATATACAACAGAAAAAAAACTGGTGTCTGAGTCCATCAGGATTATTCCAGCAATCCAGAGTTTGCTCAATAACGGCGGAGTGATAAAGCTGTGGAGTATACAAGTACACCCAAACGATGTGTCCTATCCAATCAAACTGTGCTCTTGAAACTGTTGTATGATATTCCCAGTAAACCCCAATCGCTAACAAATGCAGTCGGAACGGGATCATTGGTGTTATTCACTCTCATCTGAAATTGGCTGTGATATAATGATCAGCCACCGTGACTTTAAAGTGGAAGGATTAACCTTCAACAGAACTCCGTCTGTCGGACTGCGGAAATGTTGTGGAAAAAATTCACTTCACATGAAACCTGCTTTGATTTTCATGTTTTAAATTGGTGTCTTTGTGTTAGAAGTATAGAGAGTCTCTTATTTGCCCTCAAAAATAGCATCCAAAAAAAAATAAAAAAGTCCCTGAAGCAGAGATCACTTAATGGTGCCGAGTGCAGCCCATGAATGAGACAGGAATCAGAAGAAACTAGAATAATGAGAGGAATCAAAAAGTTTCAGCTGAGAGTCTGGTAAGTGTCGGGGACCAGCAGCTGCTGACAGCCGTGTCAGCGAAACCTGCTGTCCTGAAGCCGCAGAGTGACAGAAAGAGAGAAGAGAAGCAATGAGAGGGAAGGAAAAGGTTAATTGCATCTAAGAATACTTACGACTGTTTGCATTTTTCATCGTTCTCCAAGGCCCACCTTAAGGTTCCCTGACCTTTTGTTTGCTGCCTAATGAAACCTTTGTAATAAATCACACGGTGACACACCTCTTCTTTCTCTCGTGTATTTACTGTTGTTGGAAGTCCATGTGCCGCCTCCCTGTCGCTCTCCATTTCTTCTTCTTCTCTCTCTGTTGTCGTGTTGCGGTGTCTCTCACCCTTTTGTGGACCCTGGGCCTGCATTAATAATACTGACACTCCAAATGGGGGAGATAAAGGGAAATGAAGATGGGAACCAGAGTCTCTCAATATGTGCACTTCATCATGCAGCCGACAGGCTCTGAAACTGCGGGAGGGAGACGCCGAGCGCTGCGAGGGAAAGATGAGAGGAAGGAATGCTGAAGGAGTGGGAGCGACCGGGAAGATGGCGGGAAATGAAAGGGGAGCGGAGAGGTCAGAGGGAAGAAACGGCGAAGAGGGCGAGTTCGGGTAACGCATCTGACAGCATTGTTGTTGGGAGCTGAAGCCTGACCGGTCTTCTGTGATTTATAGACTAGTTTGAAACAGGCAAATTTATTAAACTTACCAGTGAATATAGATTTTAAAAAATGATGCGGTAAGGAATAAATCACACATCCCTGCTTGTATATTTTCATCTAAGCTGTGAATTTTAATCAGCAAATCCTTAGGTCTAATTTTTCTTTTCATCATCAGTCCGTGACACTAGCCACAGTGACTTCTGTATAATTGGCACCATCTCCGCACCGTCAACAGATGGTGGTAAAGATTAATGATGGTGTACTGCTAGCAGACTTTAAATAGACTGGGAGCATTTTATTTATTTATTTATTTATTTCCTCATTTGTACAGAAATAAGTGGCACATTTTTGTACCAACTGTATTTCTTATCTTAACAGTAATATTCACTTTACTAATCATGTGTCGCTCAGACTGTGCTGACATATAAACCAGACAGGGTGCAGTTTTTTGTTTTTTTTTTATCTTTTATTTTTACACTGTTAATACTGTTATAAAGTATGCTGCACTGCGCTGTGGCCTTACCTTCAAATTTCCCACCGTGTAACAAATAAAGCATAAACATGTGTGGTTGGAGTTTTAAATTAGTGATTAAATCAGCTTTGAATAATACAAATAGGTGACACTGCCGCTATTCGCTCAGAGGAAAGGTGGGAATATATACTCACCATTGTACGTAATTATTTCACTGCAGGGTGAGGTAAGATTTATTTCTCCTTCATAGTGATTAATGCCATCTCACCAGCGAGACTGGACAAAACACATCAAATAAAAGTTCAATAAAATCAGAGCTGCCACGGAGTGAAACTCGCATAATTAACCGTATGCTCTCACTGCGTCGCTGTTTGAATCACATGAAGTACATGTTGTAAATTAAAGGGGCTGTATCATGCTTTCTTAGCTAGTCCACACCCTAGAAATGGTAATAGTTTATTTTTGGCGCTGAGGAAAAGTCATTTTTGTGTGAAATAAAAGATTTTGGGCTAATTCTGAGACCCGGAAGAGAAAACGCTCTGTTTCACTGAAAATCCCGCCTCTCCCCCTGTGGACTTTGACTGACAGCGTACTTCAGCCAATCAGCGCTTCAAACCAAATACGCTGGCTAGCTTTAGCTCTTTAGCTCTAGCTTCTCTACACGCAAAGACACGCGAAAACGTCTTTTCCTGTTAGAAACTCACCACTTGGCGGCGGGGGGGGGGGGGGGGGGGGGGGGGGGGGGGTTGGCTCGGGGGAGCCATCTTCTCCGTGTGACGTCAACATGGGAAAACAGAGCGTTTTCACGGGTGCGGGTGGGGCTGCCTCTCTGAGCAGCACAAAAATGAGGAAAGCTCAAACACACAGGCATGAAGGAAAAAAAACCCTTTGGGGGTGTTTTTGGTGAGGAAATAACTATATAACAATGATAAAACATACAAAAAGTGAATTTTGCATGATACAGCCCCTTTAAGTCTGAATTCCATATTTCACATCCTCCCAAAATCCACCATATTTTTACATTTATCAGCACTTGCCTCACATTAAGAAAATCCCTGATGTGAATCCAAGCGTCCAGGAGTTTGCATGTTCTCCCCGTGCATTTTTTTGTCCATCACAGTTTTTTTTCCTCACAGTCCAAAAACATGCATTTCAGACTAATTGTTGACTCCAGAACGTGTGTGTGAGTGTGTGTGTTCAACCTGATAGATTGAGAGTGTGGGTGCGTCCACAGGCGTTGTGGTTCAATGTCTTGGGAAATTAGAGATCAGAGATGGGGTCTGCAGCTATCCCATAGAGTAGAGTAATTTTAGAGGTTTAGAGAAATTAAGGTTGGGATCCATTGGTTTATTTGCCCTGCTCTTCTGTTACAGAGCGAGGAAATATTGAAGAAATGCTGACTGGCAGAGCATACTGCCAACTACTGACAGTCGAGCCGCCGTCATTGTTATCATCACCGTCAGCACCTGAGTGGGTGCAAAAGTTCTAACGAATATTTGTGCATTTCTGTGTTTCACACAAAAAAAAGCAATGCATTTCTTCTAAGGGGAGAGCATCCACTTTGTTTTTGGAGGCAGATTGTTTAAAACTCCACCAGTAATTAACAAGCAGAGGGACACGGAGAGAGCGAGAGGCAAACACAACGACAGATCCTCAGTAGCTTTAATTGGAACAACATCTCACACCATACAAAAGTGTCGTAGCGTTCCCGTCAGCAGCCAGCCAGTTTCCCTCCGTGCCTCCCCGCGCTTTTGCGTTTTTCCCACTTCCTCACACTCTTTTTGCTTGCCTTCAGTTGCCACTGGCCAATCAGTAGCCCAATTAAGTATTTTTTGTGACTTCCCGCCTCTCTCCTCTCGAGCTGATGAATACTCAGCCATCTTCCAATTAGAGGTGTATTAATTAGGATTAACGAACACGGGGCCGCTGACCGAAGGCTCATCATCTCTTTCAGCGTGTGCATTGATACACGTGGGAGCGTCTTTCTCATGAAATCGAAGAATTGACCTTTCGCTAAACACACAGTAGAACAGAAAGTGGGTGGAAGATGCACATGTGCGCCTTCATGAGAGTCGCTTCACACATTATATGACAACTGTGTTTAGCAGCGGCGACAGGCTACGCACACGGATCCTCTTAAAGCCAGTTACAGCCAAGCCTTCCCTTTTCTTGCCACTGCTTTTGTAAGCTGCAGTCCTTTACAAACAGACGGAGTAGAAGTGATGAGTCTGGGCGGCCATGCGTGGCTCTTGTGCGCAGCTCTGTGAGCTTTGTTTGAGCTCGAGGATGCTCAATGAGACGCGGAGGCTGTCATTTCTCAGGCCTGTCCCACAGGCTCGCCGAGAGGGCGGAGAGGGGAAAATGGAAGTGTAACAAACAGACTGTTCAATTAGGGGCAGAATGGTGTGAAATTGCCTCCAAATGATAAGCTTCTATTATAGCTGTGGCTGTATCACTCCCTGCTAGGTGAGTGTTTTCCGTGTCCTCAAATCTGTGAATACGTCTTCATGACAAAACAAACATTATAGATATTGTGTAATGTGCAAAGTCAGGAAATCGGGTAAACACGGTCAGTGTTTATTTTGCTAGGAGAGCTCACTTTTTCTTCTGGCTGAACAATGTGTAATGCATCTGGGTAAAAATTTGGGCTTTCTCCTATATTTTTTAAAGGATGTCTCAATGTTGAATGCAACAGTCTTTTACTAAGTACTGCTTACATGACGGGCATATTGTTGAACTTTTGCACTGGTGTCATACTGGGAAATGTCTTTATTTATATCATTTATGAACAATGTGGAAGGTGAAGTTTTCTCAGTGTTTCTCCTAGGATTAGCCCCTTGGGGGGGGGGGGGCACTTTGGTGTCCACCAAAGTGTTTTGGGGTTGTCGGATTGTGTATTTGATGAGTTGGATGAGGGGAACCAAAAATACCATCCACTTCCATTGTGTCCGTCCCGAAAACCTTCCCAGACTCACCTCTGAATAAACAACAGCTCGCCCTCACAAAAAAGCAAGTATGCTGTTCGAAATGACTAAGGGATTGCGCTAAATGGGCCAATTTGCCAAAATGTTGAAGTATCCCTTTAACATGGAGGCGATCAGAAACTCTGTGCGCGGCGCTTCCGCTTCCAGTGCGTCCCCCCGTGAGGACAGCATGTGGAGCTGCCTTTATGCAGGAAAACTAAAGTTTGTGTGTAAAAAAGTAACAATTATTTTAATTTAACTTGACCTTCTAGGGGGGTTGGGGGTGTCATTGGGGGGGCGTGGCGCCCCCCTAATATAATGGTAGGGGAAACACTGTTTCTGTTATGTAAATGAGGGATTGTGTTGACCTCCTTATGAAGGATTTTTGAAATTTCCTGTTTCCCACCTCTTCAAAGACACATTTAACTACGTGAATGATTGTAGTTGACAGAATCGTACAATCATCAGTGTAACACAAATGATCCTGTAATTGAATCTCTTCTGTTCCCGCAAATAAAACACTGACCTTTTCACAACGGGCGGATTTATTGCAAAATCACTGAATCCTGCTCGATGTGTGTTTGCTGTTAAATACTCCTTAAAAGGGAAAATTGTATTATATATTGTGTAAAGTAATAATTTTCTCACAAACAGATGTTTCTTGTCTCGTTACTGACTTCCACTTCTGTTAAGTTACTACTTTTATCCAACAAAGATAAAATTCTTAGGTTAAGTATTTAACCCAAAACCCCTCAAATTGTCACATTAGAGAAGCATGAAGCAGAAAAGTCTCGAGAGGAGTCAGATGCTGAAACATTTGAAATCTGTTTTTAATTATTTAGAGCCAATTAAAGAGATAACAGTCCTGTTTATGGCTTTTTCACCCCTCCTGTGCCATACTCCACTCCTCTCTGACATTATAAATGCACAGGCCTGCAGCCACCTCCTCTCAGCTCATACATCACTGGTTAAAGGTTAAAAAACAGAACTCTCCTCAGACAATGGGTCCAGAAAAGGGCATGTGTAAGTTATTGTACAGAAGTTTTTTTTTTCTCTTTGATGATAAAATAAGGGATTGAAACTTGGTGACCATGGAAGTACTTTAACTTTCCACCATGAGATAAACTGGTTAATTAGGACATTTTATGGCTGTGACAAGCCGGAAAATCACTCAGTGCTCATCAGACCTGCACACATGCATAACAAGAGTTTAGTGGAGGGATCCTGAAGAGGGAGGAGAGCAAGGGAGCAAGTGTACCCATATATTATGACATGATATTTCTTTACCAGCAAACAATACAAATATCCCCTTCTTCCATTGAGCTTCGTTATCATAATGTCCAGACAGGGGATAGACTTAAGCCAGGTTTACACTTGCACGACTCTGTGGCACGCATTGCCACGAATCGAGTCGCAAACGGTCGCAAACCACTCGTAAAGTGGTGTGAAGTGCGCGTAAACCTGTCGGGACTGCGTGCCATGTCGGGACGAAAATTTTGAAATGTTCAAAATTTTGGTCACGACAAAATATCGCGAACCGGCCGTGAACTATGCGCCAACTGTCCGTGAACTCCTTGTGAACGCGTCGGGACAATGCGGGAGAATGCGTGCCAGTCGTGGCCACCGGCGAGTACCCGGAACAGGGCCCCATGCGGGGGATTTTCGACCCACTGTCGTTGCAGCATCAAGTGTAGCGCCTTTAATTTGTCATTGAAATTGACTGATGTCAGCCGTCCGTCGGGGCCCCCTTCAGCTCGGGGCCCCAGGCAGCCCTGTTCTGCTGCTCTTCAACACAGAGCAGCTGCAGGTTCAGGATCTTCTCTTCTCCGCAGTGACGGCGTCTCTGGCATTCAGCATGTTGTCTGTTCCACAGCAAATCCAAAAATGACCCGAGGTTGGGGAAGCCCCCTTTTTACTCGTATATGACGCGCGTAATTGCGCGCGCAACCACGTCGTGTGGTGCGGGAAGCTCGTAAACTATGCGGAAACTATGCGTGAATTTGCCGTGAATGCGTCGTGTCAGTTCGCGACACTACCGGGCGCATTCGTGAACTGTCCGTGAACTGTGCGCCAACTGTCCGTGAACTGGTCATGAACTGTGTGTGAACTAGTCGTGAACAGTGCGGGAGCCTGCTGGTTCGTGACTCCAGATTGGCACGCCTTGCCACGACAACATCGTGGCAAAAAGTCGTGCAAGTGTAAACCTGGCTTTACTTCTTATTTAGAATAATCAAGCTGTATCGTCAGTTTACATTACTTAAATATTTTATGGAAACTTGTTTCCTCTGAAAACATAAATGAAGTCTACTGATTAAATTTTACAGTGTGAAGTGTGCAAAAGAAGCAAAGGAAAGTGCGTCTATGCTCTGTCCTGAGTTTGCATGTTTCTCCTGTTCCCTCATTCCGGATTCACAAGACAATAAACTCTACTTTCATCATAACTGCTGATGTGTCAGACATGTCCTGCAGACTGAAAGCCTGTCAGTCTCATCTTTATTCAGATTGTCCAACAGATTCTGCATTTCATTTCTGAGCTGGATGAGGGGGAGATCTCATTATCTGGATAAGAATTATAGAATGGTCTCAAGCACAAGAAAGTTTGCAGTTTCAAGTGATGCAATGCAAATTCTGTGCTAGCCTGCATTTTGCTAGGGTACAAACGGCCAAAATTGTAACCACATATGTAACTATTTACATATATTCTTGCACTTTTGTGTCTCCCCCCAGCAACGAGTTGCAGCAGTCCAGTGAAAAAGCTGCTCTAGTTATTTTCTGATTAACCTGAGTGTGAATTCATGTATTTGAGCAGGTGCTAACAGTGAAGTACTGCCAATGTGTCCAGGGTGTTCTCTGCCGTTTACGAATTGTTAGCTGTGATTGGCTCCACCCCTTTAACTCATATATAGACAATATATGGATAAATGGATGGATGATGAAAAGCACTTCATTTTCATAACAAATATGTGGGAATACGCTACAATATTTTTAAAAATTATCAGTTACACTGTTTTTGTTGTTGTTTCAGGGGTTACGCCGTTTACATATGTGACCACTAGGTGGTGCTGATGAGAACTGAAGGCAGCAGAAAGGGATTAAAAAAAGGTTTAAAAACAAACTGCAGCAGAATTTAAGCAAAAGATTACATGAATATGCCTTTTGTTATACAAGATTGGAAATTAAAGCAATTTCTTTACTTTATGCTGACTTTTCTCTTTCGTAGAGGTAAAAATGAACTGAACTTGTGTGGAATGGTGTTACACACTTGAAAAATTTCTTATTTTGCAAACAAAATGGCACATTCTTTAGGCTGGTGTTCAATGCATTTTTAAAACTAAATTTTTTTTTAATTCTTTGAGTAAACAGGAAAATATCAAAATCCATTTTCTCTTCTAATAATGCTTTTATGATCAATTTGTGCGTTACACAGATGTAACGTAAAGTTCAAGTATAGAACAGAACTGCAGGCTTCTGCTGAACCCTTGTAAATTAATCACCACAAAAACAACTCTGCGTCCCTATCTTTGTTTTGGGTTGGGGAGAAAGCAGCCTCAGAGGAGGTGTATCTTAGTGCTTGTTCACATTGACTTATCCATTCAGCTGTGCTGCTTGCTGCTTGTATTTGACCTGGGTCTTATCTACAAATGTAACGGGGTCAGTGTGCTTTATCCCCAGTCAGTTGAAGCACTGTGGGGATTTGGGCTCCACTGCCCATTGATGTCTTCACCACTAGAGCCTAACATCAGCTGCTGGGACCCAGGGAAAGAATAATTACATTTTTATGGATGGCTTTATCAAGCGGCGTAAAGAGGCCGGCTCACTAACAATGCTATGCAGGTAAGATGTTTAAATCCCTATCCTGCTGAACTCAGCAGACCGTACCACTGGTGTTTTTCCTCAAGCAGGTTCCTGACAATGAAAAATGTCCGTATTCTCATGTTCAGACTCAGGGAGTGAGTGTGAAAGAGTGTATGTGTGTATACTGTAAATGTATGAGGGAGAAAAAAAAAATGGAGACAGCTACCAGGAGACTTGTGGCAGTGTATCAAAATCATCACTGCTTGTGTGTAACCATGGGCCCATAAGAAAACTGCATAGATGGCGCACACTGGAGTGTGAAGACCTGTGAATTTGTCCAGTTAGTGAACTTCCTGCTTCTTTTATCCTTCATCAATGACTGTTCTGGTCCCTGTACAATGTGGCTATCCCCTCATCAGATGGTCTTTGCAGCCCCCCTTCCCTCATAATACAGACTGAAACGCTTCACATGCATGCATGTATTTATGTCTGTGCACTGGACTCAGACACACACCGCCATCCACACCTATCAGACCACACCAGAGAAGCTCTCAACAGACTGGCGGGAAGAGGCAATGCCCCTACAGCTGTTCTGCAGCCATCTTGATTGGAGAAGCCGGTCCTAAGATTTATGACTGACAGACCCTGAGTGGGTCTTTTTATGCATTCCTTCTCCATCTTTCTCCTCTTCTCCTTCCCCTCGCTTGCCATACCTTTTGTTGATCGTGCTGACTTAAGCTGAAAAACCTCATTGCGGTGTCCAGGTTTCTCACCGCTCCGTGTTGGTGTCGTGATTAAACTCTCCTCATGAGACGCCTGTGACCTTCGCGGGAACAAGTTGCATCCAGGAAACGCTTTCGTATTGTACTTAATGTTTATGGAAATATAAATGCGACACGGTGCCTTAAGAAGGAGGCACATGGTCAAAGATATTTCTTTGTGATGAACTACACATTTATTCTCCCAACCCTCCCCCTATGCGCCGCATTTCCAGCTACAGCAGGTGTTCATACAGGTTTAAATCCGGCAAAAAAAAATAATAAAACAGCGTATAACTGTGCCTGAAAAAACAGGATTCAATTAAAAAAAACTAAAGCTGTAATTTCATAAATAATCCAGAGATGCATTAATGTCAGGCAGTACATAACTTTATGGTTCTTGTGCAGTGGTTTTGCCAAGTTTGAGAAAATTCCTTTAGTGGGAATTTATGTAGGTGTGGTGAAAAATGGTCCCTGTTCAACAAACTAAAGCGAACACATTCAGGTCCAATATTTTCTAGTCTAAAAGAAAATAATCTTCATGCAAAATAAGGTAAATTTTAAGTCTCATAACTGTGTTTGAGGTAGATGTGTGTCATTGCATTTACTGTGTTACATCAGCTTGAGTGAACCTGATACGTCTGGGTCAGGAAAGTGAGAGGGGTTACGACTAATCACAGGATAAAATCCTTGGTAACACTTTACTTGAAGCCCCTCTTTATAACACATTATAAGTAGTTATAAACACTAATACATGATCACAATGCTTTATAACTCACTATACAGCAGTATACAGCATAGGATTAAGGTTAGGGTTAGGGTTAGGGTTAGGGTTAGAGTTTGGTCCTGGCATTGTGATCATCTATGAATGTTTATAACTACAGCTACACATGTTATAATGGCATTATAATGCTTTATGAATGTACTTATAATGTGTTATGCAGGGGGGCTTCAAGTAAAGTGTTACCAAATCCTTTAATGTCAATGTTTCCGTGTTGTAATTCAGTGGTCTATATCTGTATTTCTTTGGTCATAACAGTGAAACACTGCAGCAGTGATCTAAAATGTGGTTTTACTTAATCAAGAACACAATCAGTATAAAGTGCCAAAACTGCTGGTGAAGAGAGCCTCCATTACATCCTGGTTCAAAATGACAGTTTTTGTTTATGATTGTACTTTTAACTCGATTGAGATGCACTTTGTTTTGAAGCTTGGTGTGTTTATATACAGTGCATCCGGAAAGTATTCACAGCGCGTTACCTTTTCCACATTTTGTTATATTACAGTCTTATACCAAATTGGATTCAATTCATTTTTTCCCTAAAAATTCTACACACAACACCCCATAATGACAACATGAGAAAAGTTTTTTTGAGATTCTTGAAAATTTATTAAAAATAAAAAACTGAGAGACCACATGTACATAAGTATTCACAGCCTTTGCTTAATACTTTGTTGATGCACCTTTGGCAGCAATTACAGCCTCAAGTCTTTTTGAAAATGATGCCACAAGCTTGGCACACCTATCTTTGGGCAGTTTTGCCCATTCCTCTTTGCAACACCTCTCAAGCTCCATCAAGTTGGATGGGGAGCGCCGGTGCACAGCCATTTTCAGATCTCTCCAGAGATGCTCAATTGGATTCAAGTCCGGGCTCTGGCTGGGCCACTCAAGGAGATTCACAGAGTTGTCCTGAAGCCACTTCTTTGCTATCTTGGCTGTGTGCTTTGGGTCGTTGTCCTGCTGAAAGATGAACCGCCGCCCCAGTTTGAGGTCAAGAGCGCTCTGGAGCAGGTTTTCATCCAGGATGTCTCTGTACATTGCTGCATTCATGTTCCCCTCTATCTTGACTAGTTTCCCAGTTCCTGCTGCTGAAAAACATCCCCACAGTGTGATGCTACCGCCACCATGCTTCACTGTAGGGATGGTATTGGCCTGGTGATGAGCAGTGCCTGGTTTCCTCCAAACAAAACGCCGAGCATTCACACCAAAGAGTACAATCTTTGTCTCATCAGACCAGAGAATTTTTTTGCTGATGGTCTGAGAGTCCTTCAGGTGCCTTTTGGCAAACTCCAGGCGGGCTGCCATGTGCCTTTTACTGAGAAGTGGCTTCCGTCTGGCCACTCTACCAAACAGGCCTGATTTGTGGATTGCTGCAGAGATGGTTGTCCTTCTGGAAGGTTCTCCTCTCTCCACAGAGGAACGCTGGAGCTGTGACAAAGTGACCATGGGGTTCTTAGTCACCTCTCTGACTAAGGCCCTTCTCCCCCGATTGCTCAGTTTAGATGGCCGGCCGGCTCTAGGAAGAGTCCTGGTGGTTCCAAATGTCTTCCATTTACGGATGATGGAGGCCACTGTGCTCATTGGGACCTTCAAAGCAGCAGAAATTTTTCTGTACCCTTCCCCAGACTTGTGCCTCATCACAATCCTGTTTCGGAGGTCTACAGACAATTCCTTTGACTTCATGCTTGGTTTACGCTCTGACATGCACTGCCAACTGTGGAACCTTATATAGACAGGTGTGTGCCTTTCCAAATCAGGTCCAATCAACTGAATTTGCCACAGGTGGACTCCAATTAAGCAGTAGAAGCGTCTCAAGGATGATCAGTGGAAACAGGATGCACATGAGCTCAATTTAGAGCTTCATGGCAAAGGCTGTGAATACTTATGTACATGTAATTTCTTTGTTTTTTATTTTTTAATAAATTTGCAAGACTCTCAAAAAAACTTTTTTCATTTTGTCATTATGGGGTGTTATGTGTAGAATTTTAAGGGAAAATAATAATTGAATCCGATTTGGAATAAGGCTGTAACATAACAAAATGTGGAAAAAGTTAAACGCTGTGAATACTTTCTGGATGCACTGTATTTTTATTGAATTTCTAAAAATTTCAGTTGATGTATAAGTTGATTGATATATTTTAATAGTGATATTTGTGATTGCCATGTGATGTAGGGGTGCTTTTGTTTCATTTCAAAGATTTCTCAGAGACTGTTGCAGCAAAGATGTTCATAGGTAACAGAATAGACAGCCTGGATTGAAAGAATAAGCCAGGAGATCACAGCGGTTTCACCAATCAGCTAATCACAGACATTTCAATTGCACAGTCATAAATGTAGCTCTCCAAATTATGATTGCCAGTTGGGTGACAGGGGTGAGATCTCAAGGGCAGTGAGATGGGGCCGAAGAACGATGATGATGAGAGAAGCTATAAATCGGAATATGCGGCCTATTTCCTCGTCTGGCACTGCAGATGAGATGGAGGAACGGAGCCTTGTGGGTCCGGCCCCCCCCCCCCGGAGCTGGAAGGTACAGAAATGGCTGTCCACACCTGGCTGTCAGTTCCTGCTCTTTCTCATTCACCTCCAAGAACTCTCTTCTCTGCTTTGACTCCCGGGCTTTAATTATGCCTTAGGCACCGCGAGGCACTGTCTCTCTGAGCATAAATACATAAATACATGGCGAAAGACAAAAAAAAAAACAAAAAAAAAAAACATAAAGGTGGTGGATGAAGAGGAACTCTGTGCCACACATGCTCATTAACACAAAGACATACATTACTGGAGCAGTGATTGTTAACACAAGTCATTTGAATGTAACACGCAAAGTTTCTGCAGAGATCTCAAGCTTCCTCAGTTAAGCAAGTCAGTTAGTTGTTGTCTGGGCTCCTCTGAATATAAAGCATAAGTGACTGTCTGTCTTGTTGTACACACACCTCCCAGGAGCATCTCTAGCATGCATATATATGGTGGGTACTGTATGCACACACCATTAACCGGGGACAGGCAACGGAATAGGATTTGATGGGCAGTTGTGCAGGGAACACAAATCCAACACATGAATGCAGTATTACACAATAAATTTTAGATAGCAGGAATTGTGCCAGCACAACTCTGCCTGACAAGAGGAGGGAGGAATGCTCCAAGACTACATTATAGCCCCCGATCACACACCGCCAGTGTTTCCAACACCTTCAGACTCCATCATTACCTATTCAGAGCCTATTCCACCGGACTGTCATGGGACTCATTACGCCATTGCTTTGTGAGGCTGCAGACAGTCGCGCGGCTGTGTGGTGGGTAAGAGAGTTCGGCGTACGCTGACCCAGGGCACAGGCGCTGACATGGAGTGTCTATCAACACACACGGAGAGTACACAGGGTTTGACTGCACTGAGGGAGGTTTAGAGGTAAAGCAGTGTTCCAGGCAGCCCACCAGCCGTTCGGGGCCGCGCTGGTTTTATGTGCAAGGTGAATGCGCGTAAAGATGGCGCCATGTGATGTAGGGGTGCTTTTGATGAAAGCAAATGGAGGGCTGCTTTTAATAATACCAAGAGGTCTTAATGCAGAGCTGACATGCTCTTCTGTACGTTTGGAGGGTTTTGAGTGTTCTGTTCACACTGGACAGGAAAAGAGGAAGATCAATCGGCAAGCCCATTTAGCATTACTTGCTATGTCTACTTTGAATCTTAGCGTAGTGCGGCTGTGTTTTTGTCGTATTGCTGCGACACATATGAGCACTGTGTGGCTCAGTCTAATGACTGACTCATGAGGTTCAGCTTAAAATCAGAGCAGCGAGTCGGAAGATGATGTGTCGATACTTGATGAAAATCAATTATGGACTGAAAATAATGATGATAGAAGAAGCAACGGCAAAGCGGCAACATGCAGGCAGGAGGTGGCATGTTTTGTAAAGGTTAGTTTGTTTGCTCAGGATTGCTGCCGCAGCACTGCACCATGAATACAACCAAACATCTGGTGAAGAAGTGTCACTCCGAAGCTTAACATGAGAATTAGAGAACCTAAATGTTGCAAGAACATGGCTCAAAAATGTTTTTATAATATGCTTTAACACTTAGGTTTTGCTCATGTTGAATAAAATATTGTAATAGACTATTTATTATGCATGAATCAAAATAAAAATCATTGCATCTGAAAGCTGTCCAAATGTTGTGGACATGACGTCTGCAGACTGTAATGTTGGAATTCAAACAAACCAATGTCAGCATGTGAATTGGAGAAGGTTCTGCAGCTGTTTTTTTTTTGTTCTTTAGAATGTTCTGTAGTCTGTAGTGGGTCTACAGAGTCTACACCTCTTCTTCCTTTGTCATCTTTATCACAGAGCTGGATATAGTCTTTCTCCCTCTCATGGCAATCAAAGCTTTTACAAAAGAAGAATGAAAGTTATAAAACAGAAGTTTATTTCTGTGAAGGTACATGATGGGTAGGTAGGTCCTTTATATATATATATATAGCATGTAGCTTTCATACATTTTATACTTAGTTTGTTTTAGAAATATATTTTGTCTTGATCATATTAACATTATGTAAAAATGTATCTTATTAAATTTGAAAAAAAAAGTTATGCTTTGAACGTATTCCTTTTTAATCAGGATTTCTTGTAAAGAACAAAGTAATGGGAAATAATGCATGCTATAGATAAAGACACATATCAAAACGAGTATGGCATCAGCTTTTGCTGTGATAATTGGCATTTTAGTTCACTGTCAATACTAAATAAAATTTCTTCCACAACCCCGCAGTTGCATTGCTCTGACTTAGGTCAGTTTTTTCAACAGAGTAAGGAAAAGATAATGTCACAGTATTTAAATGAGAAAATGAACATTTCTTTAGCTGACAGCGTAAAGCAAGTGTGTTCTCAACAGCTGTCAGTGAATCTACTTGTGTTCGTCTCATTTCGGCCCCATGAGCTCAACAGTGCTTAACTTTCAGCATGTACACTCATAACAGAAACAAGTCATCCCATCAGACATTCTCTTTGTCTCCCTCTTCCTCGTGCTGCTTCTCTCTTCTCTCCTCCCACATTGCTCTCAAGACCCGGGACATCGGTTAAGTTAAAATCAAACGTACCTGTCATGGGCCTCTGTTGGCAGAACAAACCCGGTACTAACCGCAATGAAAAGGAAGATTTGAAAGAAGCGGGCAGGGCAGGGCCGCAGAGGAGAGGAGCGGCCAGCTAAAAAATGAACAGGGAGTTGGTGAGACACACTGGCACACACGTTGATGTATTGAGCACACACACATGCAATCACAGCCAAACACTGTACACACACACACGCACACACACATGCAGCCCTGTGTTATATGATCCAGAGAGAGGTGGGATAATGGAAAGGCCTGGGGGTGTGAGAGGATTGTGTCTTCTTCCTAGCTACAACTCTCCACTGTCCACTGCCTCACAATCCTTCAGACCACTCCAGTGAAACCTCCAGCCAGGCTTCAAAACACAGCTCGTTACTGAAGTTATTCTGTAAAGGGGAAAAAAAAGAACATTTTTCAGTGTTTAAGAGAAAAGAAAAAAGAAGCACGTTTATTACATCTGCTTCCGTCCGAGGAGTGGCCGCCGGTCGAGCGTCGCTGTGATCCTGTTGGCCGATATCCTCACATGCCGAATTTGAATGAAATGATAAGTTGTCTGATGGTAATCGAAAGAAATCTCCATTTAAAATGTGTGAGCTGAGAGAGGCTTGAGTGATGATTCAA
Source organism: Salarias fasciatus (assembly GCF_902148845.1). Classification (NCBI taxonomy): domain Eukaryota; kingdom Metazoa; phylum Chordata; class Actinopteri; order Blenniiformes; family Blenniidae; genus Salarias; species Salarias fasciatus. Next base: position 16,880,559 of record NC_043749.1, read on the forward strand.
GGAGGCGGCAGGGGGGGATCAGGGTAACCTCGCTATAAGCCGGGGGCTATCACATAATATTTATATTTCCCGCTTCATGGATCCAATTCCTCTGGTGCCACATATGACGAGTTCATGATGACATAAAATTAGCCCACCTCAATTAGTGCCACCATTAGTGGCTCATTAAACAGGTGTGCTATCCCTACATCAGAGACCAATTGGAAGTGTCGTGATATTTACACCCAGATCAGCTCTGCAGAGTGGAGTCGTCTCGATTTCTCTGCTCCTTTTTTCCCTTCTTGCTCCCGTTTCCTGCTCTGCCTCTAATTCTGACGAAGACGAAACTCCACCGTCACTCAGTCATGTTTGAAATTGAGAACGAAATCAAGAGTTGATTCTTATCAAGCTACAAATGTTCAGAGAAACAGATTAGAGTAATGGGTTTTAACATCAATGGTAAGAGTCCGACTGAATGCTATTATTTAAATGCTAAGAACTGAATGAGTGAAACATTTGTTATACATTCATCCTGTGAAATATGTGATCTTTAGAGTAGACCCCGTTTGAACCCTCTCAACACTTTACCTCATTGAATGATTCCAGATTATCTCGTTTGAAAAACTGGCTTCAAATCTGTGAGAAAGGTTGAAAGACAGCTGGTGTCATGAGTGTGTGAAGACAGCAACAGCATAAAGAACATCTACTGACACGGTTATCAATGTAATCCCAACATTCCACCAAAACAATGTTATAAGATTTCTAACCAGGGTAAATGTCCATATCGCCTTTCTGCAATGCAAAGTTTTTGTTTTTTTCTCTCTGCTACTATGCTCGTCTGAGTTTTTGGTTTGTTTCATTTATCATATCCTCAAGGCACTGGGCACGCATGTTGGCGTATGAGGAAATGCTGTGATTCTTTACACTGAAGCACATTTTAGCAGTTATAATCTCTGATTTAACGGAAAATCAAACTTAAGGCCTCAGTATGCTTCCCCGTCGCCGCGACGTCGTTCCTACGATGTCTACGCCGCAAGCTACTTCGACCCTACGCTAGGGCTTGACGCGCACCTCCCAAAAATACTTACTTCGCATCGAGGCGACGCATGGTGACGTGAATGTCGAGGGCTGTGATTGGTCCGCTTTCACGTTGTTTATAGAATGAAGTAGAACTCGCCCTGAATGCTTTTCTGATCAAAACAGTGCTTCGGGAGAAATTTAGATCCAAAATTGAGCGGCGCACATCCCTATACTGTTAGCAGACGGGGCTATGTGCATAGCCGCTCCTAAAACGGCTTTAATCATCCAATAGCTCATTAGTTTCACTAATATTTCATCATGGTCCGCTCACGCCTCTCCTCCACGACAGCCCGGTGTCGCCAGATATGTCATATATGCAGATATATGTTCGTAAGTGCACGCGTGTCTAGATATCTATGTCTATAGATCTATATCTAGGTAAAGCCGGAGCTACAGAAGCTGCATTGTTGTTGTGACTGCCGATTGCGAAACAAAGACACCGCCGTCACGCCCGCCTAGCGGCTCGGCGGTGAATTTGCAGCGGAGGGCGTTCCCTTGACGCAGAAGCAAGATATGTTCAGAGGCAGCTTAGGGTTACTGGCGTAGGAACAACGTCGCTGCGACGGGGAAGCATACTCAGGCCTTTAGTCCTAAAATGTTAATGAAATCCAAAGTAGGATGTATTAAATTTATAAGACTCCTAAAATCACACAGTCAGGAGCTTAATGAGGATGCATGGATGCCCGCATTGGTCTGTTATTAGTTGATGTAAATTTGAAAGCTTTCACTTCCAGTTCAGCTCAAACTTTGAGAACAATGAACTGAAAAAGAAGAACCAGTGAATGAGGCAGTAGATACCAAAAGAAGACAATTTATTTTTCAATCAAGTCCAATGTTGCGTTTGAGAATCACTGCATGTCCTGAATCTTGTGCCTCACTGTCCATTAAAAAAAAGTTGAAAAATAGATGCTTCCATGTCGAGACACCTGAATAGTCAATAAAGGGTAAAATTTTGGATTTAACCAATTTTTTGCTTCACACAACAAGAGGACTTACATCTTACTAAATATTTCCATATTTTTCATCTGACCTCGTCATCAAAGAAACAAGATGAACCACCCCGGGGTAAAATGATCAGCTTTCAGGTACAAATAGAGTTTGAAAAATTCCTAACATTTTGCTACTCGCTTATTCAGTTTGACGAGTGGTACTCCTCGTGTGTATACAAAACCGTGATTTAGGTTCATTTCTGTGGCCCAACATCCCACTGTTTTTCACAACGTCCCTGCGGTTTTCACAGAGCAGCAACATCAACAGTTTCCAACAGAGATTTCGGAGAAGACGAGGAAAAAAACTCCCCCAGAATACCTCGGCACTCACAATGTAAAAATAGAGGAAAAAAAAAACAAAAACTGGGTGAAACAAATAGAAATCCCCCTGTGCCATGGCTGCTTGGTGTACAGTAGCAGCTGTGGGTGGAAGAGTGTTTATTTTTACCAGACAATACGATTTTGGCTGACAAAGGGTGTCAAATTCAACAATGGGATTATGAAGCCATGACAAACATGTTATGTATTCATTCATGTAAAACTAATGGAATGGATCCAGTGGAACACTGTATTTAAATAAGTCGCCTCTCTAAACCAGAGCATGTTTGTCACAGTGAGTGTGATGGAGCTTCATGATCGCCTCTCTGCTTTTTGGGAAGCACGCTCACAATTTTGAATGTGTACCTCATCGGCTGGTGAATGTGTTATTTATCAGTGCATCTGAGAAGGCGTGACAAACACAGAGCACAGCAGATGTTTTTACAGTTTCCCTAATTAAATTAAGCAGCATCTTCCTTTCTTTCTGCACTTCCTGTTCCGCCACTCACTTGGGTCACCACCCTTTCTTACACTTCCAGTCCCTCGTATCCTGTGTGCACGTGCTGCGCAAGTCAAATTTAATTTCAAGGGAATTTTTACACAGCATTGACTCAGTTACCAAAAAAAAAAAAAGATAAAGACACTGAATGTCTTTATGGGCATCTCATTTAGATCCATATGCGGTCATACTGGAAGTATAATCATGGGTTTGAAAGAAAAGAACTACACATGGTGGACTCCGGGATAAGCTTGATTCTTGTCAGATTGAGATAACTCATCATGTGGACCAATAATCCTTTACAGCGTCTCCTCAGTTGTTTGATCCCTGAGTATGAAGCGCAGCGTAGTATGGCCATTAGCAAGTTCCTGTCAAGCTGCAGCTCAGAGCTGCACCATTCCTCTATTTTTATCAGTGTATTTCATCCTATTTACTAATAAGAACACATCCAAAAACAACCTAACTGGTGAACAATAAAAGTATAGTTGAGTGAGTGCGTCTTCATGTACCTGCTTGTGTCTTTACAGCTGTTTTTTCAAGTGTGTGCAGCTATACTGCAATATTGTTATACTTTGAGATAAATTTCACTTCGATGTTCACCTCATGCAAGTTCCAGTTGTGGAGGACTGCATTTCCCTGCTGCCATGATTAAACCCCACCCCCAAAAAACAGCACACACCATGTACAGGTCACCAAGTCGTCACTGAGAGCAGCTCCATACAATTTGTTTGACACTCCTCGCTCACAAACACAATATTTCCACCACCCTGGAAACACTGTAGGCCCCGGTATGCTTCATGTCAACCTGCTCCTCTCCTTCTTCCACTTCCCGTCATTTTGACGCCTACTAAACATGTCACACTCCGGGTCCGCTCCCCCGGGGAATCTACTGCTATCTCCATCCATGACTGTGCTCCACGGGAGTCTGAATACTGAGCAAAATTCCTAAATAACCGGCGGTGGACGTTGGAAAGAGACGATGTTAGAGAACTGGAGTTAATTTCAGGTTTTAAAAGAGAAGAAAGAGTGACATGTGGTACATTTGTAAATATAGAGATATAACACAGGGAGGGAATGAATGTATGGTGGTTTTAAAGGAATTTCATCTTAACAAGCTCCCTGTATGAGTGGGGAAACCTCTGCGCTGATGGGAAAGCACTGAGGAGCTCATTAAGAGCCACAGGCCAGCGCCGCTAGCCCGCCATCTCCCGCCCTGCCCTGCTCCGGCCTCATCTCCAAAGGAAAGACAGGCCAGTGGCACTGCGTTCGGCTTTAGACTGTGCATGTTTACAGAACTACGTGTTCGCTGTTGCTGTTCATGTGTACTTACTGGCTGTGTATTCATTCACGCGATTGATAGTTCCATTGTGAAGCTCTGAGAACAATGTGTGCTGTGTGACGTGGATGCTAATGGTTAGCGTTCTCCAGTCATCTGCTTGCAAAGAGGAACAACTAAAGGATTTTATTATATTTTCAGACAAGCTCGCACAGCAAATCTTTTTATATTCCAACTTTGTCTCTTATTTCTTGAGTTCATGTTGGACAGTTCATGATTTTTTTTTTCACCACTTATGACTAATAAACACATTTAATTGCATGTGCCATAAGATGTTAAGGGCTCAAAGCCTCTGGTGAAGAGAAAGGGAAAAAATACTCAACCATCATTAGATGAATTCTCTGTTGTGAATGTGAAGTCCCTTTTTCTACCTTTTTAAATCAGGAAAATGGGAGCCCTTTAAGCCAAGCTGTTATCACGTGGACCTTTCCGCCTGTTTGCTGTCCCACACAGGTCAAAGAGATTTTTACAAGCTGCCTTTTTACCAGATAATGGTGTAACCAACTACTGTTATGTGCACTTTTGCATGCATTTCAAGTAATCTCCAGATTCCTGTTATCTTGATGTAATTGGTGAAATGCTTTGGGATTTGTAGGGGAAATGTGGTGACTGTGATTTTTTTAATTGTTACTATTGTTTTAATGATCACCATTGAACATTCACTTCCATACAGATTGATCCAGTTGAGGGTCAGAGAGGAGCTGATGAAAGTAGTGTTTATCCCGGACCACTCAACAGCCAAAACAACACAGACACTCACGTTCATAACTACGGCTATATTTGGAGTCACCAGTTAACTCGGATACTCAGAGAAAGTTTTAAAGTTTTTGTGCAGTTAGTTCTGTTTTGCATCTGGATGTCTCTTTAATGATTTTTGCCATCAAATCTTTGACATTCAGGTGGAGAAGCGCAGTTCTTAAGTTCAGTGTGGAGTAAAGAGTTTCTCACCATATTTGCTGATCTACTGATCCCCTTAAGTGTTCCCACAGTCAATGAAGAAATTTCATACATACCAGGCTGTGTGGAGGCGATCCTGACTATATCTATATAGCATTATTATGGACTGACACTGACAAAGAAGTCATGAAGCTAAAATACAATGCGTAACTTTTTTTTGGTTTCCTTCAGCAAACTCATGGTGACATTTTCTAATTGCAATTTTTTTAATGAGTGAATTACTTTATATTGAGTTCAGAGAAATTTCAGATTAGCAGGTCCAATAAAAATATGTAATAAAATAGCTAATGCTTTTAAGGGTTTATATGTGAATACCACATGTGTGCTACTGTGAGTAATTCAATGCTCTAAACAGATACAAGATACTGAAGTTGTTCGTTTGATGAGTCTAAAGCACAAGTTAACTTTTCCTAATGATAATGAGAAGTAGCTTTCTATGTTTGGATGAGGATCACTAAAAATGCAGTTTTAGTTCCAAAGGCTAGATGAGTCTGCCCTCAAGAAGAGTCATGAATCATTTCACACTTTTACACACAAAAAACCAGATAACATTTTAAAAAAACTGATAATTAAGTGTAATTTGCCATTTGTTACTTTCATTTTAAATACATGCCATTGCCTGAAAAAAAAAAAAATCACGCTGTACATTCCATACAAAAAAAAACATGCTTGTACAAAAATGGAAAATGTTAGTCGATGAGTTGAGAAATAAATCAATATATATCTTTTTTTGCCTGCATTGTTTACGTGTATTGTCAATTCTAGACTAAGCTTCACCTGATAAACCTCTCTCATAATTCATTATATACTCAGACATGCTCAGGTTTATTAAAGGGTAAAGCTCAAAGTGCAGGGAAATGTTGAGCAACGCAGTGAGAAATGAGAAAATGAATGATGAAAAAAATACCCCACTGATATTGCAGGCGGTGAACACAGGACGGGCTTTATAGTCGTGCAGGATTGTGCTCCTTCTGCTCATACAAGCTAATAGCAAAAAGATCGCTCTCCAACATCTTGCATAATTTACACACATCTGGAATGGCATGGACACTTTCATCAATTATTAAACTTTTTAATTGACCGTGTCTGTTTTTCTAAGTACTAACAACTCTCACAGGAGCATAAGGTGTGAGAAATGTGTTTTTCTTTCCTTTTATGAAAACCAGGCAATGATGATATTGCTGCAGCTGAGCCACTAACTGCAGCTTTCTACCATTTCTAGTCCTTTTTGTGGGCAACTGATATGAACCGCTGAGATGTTTTGTATTTTTTAACGTTTTGTTTTCTATTGTCTATTTTCCGATTAGTTTAACTATTGATGGTCCAAATGTCTCTGGTGACTAAGTTGCTGGTGATGTATGAACTTTCACCTCCTCTTGATATTTAGGCAAAATATAGTTTAGAGTCAGTCTTTCTTTTGTCATAGTTGTAAATTTTAAAAGAATCTTCAAAACACTCAGACTTGCATATCTGCAGGCTGCATTGCCGACGAACTACGTCAGGTAATACCGCCCTTTTAAATTCGAAGTTCCACTGCCGAAAAATGAAGAAACAGTATTGCTACTTTATATGTTATGTTTTGTCGCTGCAGCAGTGTCATATTTTGCATGTGTGCATCGTAGAAACAATACATTTCAACATTCAATATCTTACTCCATCTCAGCAGTACAGTGTTGTTCACAGTGCATGCATTGTATGAATTTGGTCCAGATGAACATGTACGATAGATTGATAGTTCCATGCCTGGTTTTGTTGCTCTGGTGCCACTGTTGATTCTTCATATTTTCATTTATCTGGTAATGCTTAATATGACAACATGAGGGTTTCCTGCAACCAGAATTTCCCACACTTGGTTGAACCATGCTCCCTTTTTCTGCACCATCACTTCCTGTTTCATCTCTGCGGGGTGTTTAGTGGATTGATCGAAGGCATTTTCTTTTCACTAAATGCAGTTTATACATTGTTGTTTGAGTGAGTTGTTGATAGTGGTGCACTGATGAAGTTATCTAACAAATCATGAATGAGGCATTGAGTCTTCATTGGGCTCCAGTTTGGCCGTGGCCACTGGCATTTCCTCTCGCCATGTTTGATTCCATGTGATAAGCCTCACAGAACAAGCCTCAATAAATCACTAATTGGACAACAGTGTTGTGCAAGAATGCTTCACTTTTTTTTTCATTTAACAAAATGAACAGAAGGAAGATCAATATTTGGTGACCACTCTTTGTCTTCCAAACTGCATTTTTTCATCTCAGTACACTTCCAGTTTTTGGATAAAATCTAACAGGAGGTTGTTCCAAACATTTTGGAGACCAAACCACAGATTCTTAGTGAATATAAGCCTGTTGGAATCCTTCTGTTTCTCCTTGTAACCCTGGATAGACTCCGGCCTGCTGAGACAGACCCTCTGTGCGGGTTATATCGGAACCCACTCTTCATTTTTACGCTGATGACATTCGCAGTGTTTTAGGAGTTAATTCGTCTGTTCCGATGTCTTCCTGGTGGTATTACTTGATGGACAGGTGGAATTTTCACCCCACACCTGCCTAAAAGTTTCACACAGTACTTCATATGCTTTAAAATTTAGCTAAAGTCTCTTAAGTTTCTCTGGGTTACTCTTTGTTGCTTAGTGTGCACCGAACTGTAAAAATAGGAAATTTACCTCAAAAACTTAAATGGGAAAATGCATCGGTGCAGTGAGATGCTCTAAACTACTGACCCTGTTAATTGCATGTCCACACAGTCAACACAGTAATAGCATACACTGAAATTCATAAGTTGAATTTATATCCCTTATAAGAACTCGTGATGCAGTGTGAAAGTACAACACTCAGTTAAATGGAAAGAGCAGATTAAAAAAAAAAGAGAGAGAAGAAAAGCTGTCTTCTCGCTCTCCCCTGGAGAGTAGTAATGAGGGCCAGTGTGGCACCTGGACCTGCTCCTCGCTGGCAGCCAAGGGGAGGTTCACACTAATCGGCCTGGTGTGAAGGTATTAGCTTTGCCTGTGCGATCGGACTGCCTCATTAAACAGTTCACCCGATGGGTGCAACCGGAATCTTATCTGAAGCCTCACAGCTTGGTCCTCCTCTTCTCTGTGAGCAGCTCTCACCATTTATGAGCCCTGTGGTCACATGGAACTATTGTCTGAGGTGGAGGGCCAGATTCCACCAAAGTGCACTTGTGCATTGCTATGCAGTTCGTCCTTAGTTTACAGAGCCTGCTTTGCAGATGCAGGGATCTTTAGTGTCAGACCTGGACAGAATGTTTCTTTCAAAATGATCTATTGACTGTAATGGAAAATAATATTGATGACGGTGTTGAAACCTACCATGCTTCTATACAGGGTTAACCTGAACATTTGGTCTCAAGGGGCCCCTTAATGTTTTCTGGCCACCACAGGCACTTTAAATTCCACAACAGGCAAGGAGAAAGGAGGGTTATTCAGTTGGTTGCAATCTGCAACCTCCGAGCAGAAGGCAACTCGTTTCCCAATCCCACTCCACTGGTGGAACATGACCAAGTGAAATTCACACACTGGGATTTGCAGCCTGCAAATGCACTTCCCCATCGACTCCCTGATGAAACCAATTTCTCTGGTGAAGAGGTTTAATTAAACCAAGATGTCAGCAGCAGCATCTGGAGGCCCTCCTCACCCGCACTGACATTCCAAAGCAAGCCAGAAGTGAGAATGAGCAACAGATACTAACACACGGGACGCCACGTGGTTCGGACTCATCAGGAAATTAAATCATCAAACTCTATATATAAAGCTGTTTTTAAGCAGGATGGTGCAGCTCACAGACAAGGAAACAGAAAATACAAATAAATAATAGAAAAAATATCCATTCTAAAATATCTGGGGGGTTTTTTCTGATTGAAATGGATCTACAATGTGTCTAGTTTTTATAAAAACTGAAGATATGTGCAATAAACATACATTTAAAAAGACAAAGAGGATAAAATATGGAAATCACAGAGTATTTAAACCCATAAAAAAAATCTGATAAAAAAATTATTTAAAGATAGAATGTTAGTATGACGAAGAAAAGGTAAAACCGACAACTAAAAATACACAGATCTTAATATTTTAAAGAAAAAAGACCAGAAAATATCGAAGAAACCACATGACCTAAACATAAAATCCTGTAAATTTCAAAATAAAATAAATTGCTTAGAATAAATAAACAAACCATTCCATAGTTAATTTAAAAAAATCAATATTTAGGGTATCAGTCAAGGAGATGTTCCCAGAGAGTAAACATAAGGACTGTATCTAACAGTGGAGTTTTTGATTTATGCTTCCCAGTTCATGTTTTGTACATTTTGTCCATCAGTTTGTCTTGCAGTAATAACCTCATACTCACAGAGATAGAACACTGGTTTTCTGTGTAGAGATGGATTATTATAGACATTTTGGGCATAAGGCGGTTTAGATAATCTGGCTCCACTCTTGGCTTGTTTACACTCTGACTCACAGCTGACAGCTCATTTCCTGCCCTCTCAGTGTTGCTGTGTTTCCAAAAGTCCTATATTATCATAACCAACAGAAGTACAATGTTATCGTCACAGAAATGAACCAACACAACAAAAAGAAATGCTCTTGTTGTAATACTTTCTGACTGCACAGTATTTCTGTTTGATAAGAAAAAAGAGGGATGCATGCACTGAGCATTTTAATTTCCATTAAAAAAAAAATTCCCTTCTCGTCTTCTGCACTATTGGAAGCTACTTCAGAGACTAAATCATTTGGATGTGGAAAACTGTACGTTTGCACGATTAAATCCTCCACTGTAAATACTGCAGAGCAAGAGGCAACAAACACAACGGCAGCCAAACACGACGCAAGATAAACAACGAGAGAACTTTCAACCTCATACAAAATGGTACAAACTACGAGGAACAAGTGGAAGTGCCGTCTTTGCCCCCCATGTGGCTGCCGTGGAGATCTGTGTATTTACTTTAACAGCGTGGCAGATCAGGAGTCAAGTGGCTGGATTCATTTGTTGGAGTGCAGAGGAAGTGCTCAGAGTTAGGAGAGAGAGAGAGAGAGAGAGAGAGAGACGGAGAGAGGAGGAATAAGTGTCAGAGGATAAAGAGAATTGCAAGGTGTAGGAGGTGAAAGGTAGATAAGCCTGGAGAGAAAAGAGACAGACAGACAGAAAGCAACACAGGTAGTAAGAGGACAAGTGAGAGGGAAAGAAAGGCTTCAGTTCCCAGAGCTCTCTGACAGGCACTCGTCCCCAGAGACTTCTTATCTACAGGGGGCATCTTTGACTTGATAATCCTGCTCTTCTTCACCTATACCCACCCGCGCACGCTCCACAGTCACACACACACACACACAGACACACACCTCCACCTCTGTACCTCTTGCCCAGGGCCCATGGGAGAGAAGTGCTACCTGTCACTGCGCCTATACCTGCAGGCAGCTTGTGGGGCAGAGTGGCGAGGGGTAGCGAGGGGGGAGGGGGTTGTCACTGTGCCCGACTAAGAAGTCACCTTTCGGGGATATGAATCTTAATGAGGTGGGAAAGAAGTGAAGGGTGGGGGCAGAAGAAGTGGGAGCAGATGCACGCTGATGCTGCTGTTACAGTATGTGAGTGTGTGTTTTTGTGAGAGTGTTTGTGTGTGTGCGTGTGTGTGTGACAGATGGGGAGTTGGGGAGTGCTGACAGGCCCTCTCTGCTTCCTGGCTGCCAGATTATTTTTGGTAATTTATAACCATTGTTGCTTTAAAGGGGCTTTTGTTTCCAACGGTTACTGATACAACAACACTCCAGCAGCAGCGATGGAGCTGATGTGCGTGTGTGTGTGTGTGTGTGTGTGTGTGTGTGTGTGTGTGTGTGTGTGTGCATGCGTATGTGTGCTGTAGCATTTGTGCAGTAATGTTTTTGTATTTGCATGTGGGAGAGTTCTGAGGGTAACAGTGTGCTCCCGCCTAGGAATGAGCATTTGTGAAAAGGAACCGTCTGAGAAAAGGACATATGTGCTGCTCTGCATGTGTTCACCGAACACACAGGCCAAATAATATCACCTGCATCATAATTAATCTATGCAATCGTCATAATATGTATTTTATGAGCAATTTATTTTGTGATACTGCTTATTGTATTGATCGAGCATTGTGGTGCTTCAGTGGAACAGCGGACGAACACTTGATTGGCATTTTGTGCACGAGGGCGGGACGTTTCTGAGCTTATAAAACGCATTTACACCAGGTGAGTCAGGCTCACTTATGGTCAAGTGACCAGTTGAGCTGAAGAGTGTGGTTCTAGCCTGTGATAATTTTAATCCCACATTGAAAACCCTGAAACATGAGGTATGCTCGCCTTGAGATGAATCAGTTCTGCCCCATGTGGCCGGCAGCCTTACACAGTGTTTGCAGTTTATGCCTTTCTTTTCATAATAGTGTAATTTAAATGTAAAAAAAAAAAAAAAAAAATGCCTATCTGCCTCAGGAGAGTTAATCTTTTCATGTTTTACAAAATTTGTTTTATTGTCAATCTTTCACATAATAACATTGCCAGGTCTTCTTCTGTGTCTCAGTCAAATCTGCGAGGCTTACCTGTTTCGCCCTTTTTCTGTTTATTGGTGACACTCACCTGTCTCCTCTCCGATGCTGCACACCTGAACACCCTGCCTTTCCCTCCCCAGTGTGTTTAAACCATTTGTGTCAAGACCTCCCACGTTTCTCCTCGTGTTCTCCCAATGACCTTCTCTTGTTTTTGGGGTCTTAGCCCGTGTTTATGGACACATATTTGGATTACCCTCGAGGGCGGTGGTGGTAGAGGTGAGAAAACTAGGGATCAAGATTGAACAGGTTAGAATCCCACAGCTGACATGTCACCACTGTGGCTCCCTGAGCACGACCCTTGACCTCCATCAGCTCCCTGGAGCGTTATAATGTGACTGCACACCCGCACGCTGGAAAAGGAATTTCTGTAGAAGTACATATGAACAAAAAAACTCAACATCTTTATGAAGAAACTTTGAAAAACTACTGAAACTCATTTTCAAGTGTAAAAGTAACATACACAAATACTTTTATCATAGTTTTGAATTAGAAACTGAAAAAAAAAATGTCACTATGAAAAAACAGATGCTGTATTGATTGGGCTTTATATTTTAAAAAAGAATCTTATCTATAGCATTTAAAACTTTTAAGTAAGGCGTCTTTCTTGGCACCCAAAAACACCGTACTAAGATTTTCATAAAACAACAACTTACATTAAAATTGTTAAAACAATGCAAAACACAAAGCAATTACCATATGAATTTGTGTTTTAAGTCGTGATTTGAATAGAAGAAAATGAGTCCATGTTTCTTGGTTCCAGAGACAGAGCAGAGTGGCTGAATGCTCCCCGTGATGGTGAGCCGGACGGAGGGGACAGAGAAGTGAAGAGAGGCAGAGGATCTGAGGGACGAGGAGGTTTAAAAGTCAGCAGGAGAATTTTGAAATGAATACGGAGCTGAACTGGCAGGCAGTGGAGATATTGGAGGACAGGAGTGACGTGGTGGGTGGAGGGGGTCCCAGTGGCGATACGGCAGCTGAATTCTGGACTAGTTGGAGTTTTTGTGGGAATTTATAAGGGAGTCCGGAAACGGGTGAGTTACAGTAATCCAGACAGGAAGTGGCGCAGCTCTGGACAAGGATGGCGGCGGTTTGGGGGCCGAGGGAGGAGCGCAGATGATTGATGCTGCTTAGATGGAAGTAGCCGACTGGGTAGTGTTATTGATGTGAGATTGGAAGGATTGAGTGCTGTTGAGGATCACATCGAGGCTCTAAACCTGGCCGGAGGCTGTGAGGAAGCAGGCCTCGATAGTGATAGAAAAGCTGTGGGTTTGGTGCCAATGAAGAGAGCCTTAGTTTCCATAAAATAATGTTGCTTCCAGATTCATGTGCTGGATTAGGCTTTAATGATAATTATTCTGTATGTAGTTCACAGGATCACGCCTTTATTTTTGGTTAAAATATGTTATGCACCTGTGAAACAGTCAAAATATGAGCTGTGCAGACGCTGGAGTATGTGCCACCATCACGCTGTTTGATCTAATTAGGTTTGATTAAAGTGATTTTTAGGTTAATTCAGATGTTTTGTCTGTACACGGGCTCGGCGTGAAGTGAAGGATGAGTTGTGTTCTATGTAAGTTTTAGTGTTGTACACCATCTGATGCATTTGAGCCCATCAGCCATGTAACCTGAGGTCGTGGAGTGTTTAGGGTCTTTCAACATTAGATACATTCACTCATGCCGCCAGGCATAAATCGACCAGTTCCCAGCTTGTATCCAAGTTTTATCTGAAGTACATGCAGCAGCTTTCATTATTTATGGCCAACATGTAGTTGTTTATGTAACCCCTGCAGTAGGTGAAGTGAAATCTGTTTATGAATTCTGTACTAGATTCAAATGATCTTGACATTAAACCCATTGTTTGGTTGGCACAATATGGGATTTCCAAAACAAAATCCACTTGGGGTGGGGGGGCGAGTGATGGAGGATTCCATTTTAATGACCGTTTCATTCATCGCTATTCTACCATTGCTGACTTTGAAAATAGTTTTTTTTAATTTAAATATGGCTCATTGCACCTCACTTTGGTGTATTTTTTGTTCCAAATTCAGCAACAAATATTATGAATTAATGGTTTAAATGAATTAGCTGACGACATCCAATACAAAAAGTACGGATTGCCATCTGATGGGTTAGAAACAATAAACTATATCAAATAAATTCTGTTAGTTTCATCAACACAGCAGAGGCAGCATGAAGAAATAAACCTTTGTCACTGACCGCTTTGAAGTATGTTTTGTACTTGTTCTTGACTTGTTCAGTCCATTTACCTCCACTAGGGATGCATCTGATATAATGAGGTTAATAATAAGGGTCAAACACGGCGTAACTGCTGAAACGTGAATTTATAGAACGTATAACTACTTGTTCCTTCTAGGTGAGGAATTAATCCAACACAAAACATGTTCACTCAGGGAGTTGAGCCTCAGAAGAACTTGTATTTTCATACAACTGAGGAAGTTCTGTCTAAAATGTCTGTGTCATCTTGAAAACAACTTGAGTGACCACAGTTTATACTGTCTGATGAATTGATATTGTACACACTCTCAACGCTACCCATCATTTTCTGGTGTTTCCGTTGCCAACAGTGTTGCTTGTGGCCTGGATGATGTGTTTGAATTCTTCATTCCTCCTTCATGGTAAAGTAGGTTACTCAGCAGGGTTTCTCCATATTTGCGATTGACCAGACGCTGCAAACACCGCCCCTTCTATGTGACCGAGTTGATAACCAGCTTCTTAGTTATACTTGCGATGAGTTTGTCAATCCAGATAAGTGAGGCACGTCCAGGGCATGTTAATCCAGCTCGTATTGTGGGCCTCTGGTGTTGTAGGTTCTCTTTACACAATGATAATAAGATGGAAATGAAACTGGATTTGAATTTCAGAATCACAAGTGCTTTATTGATCCTCTGAAGGAAGTTCCTTTCTGTCACAGATTCTCCTATTCAAAGATCTAAAAAAAAAAAGTAGGGAGGCACAAAATATATCAACCATATTAATATAAGTACATATATAAATAAATATATAAAAACAATAAAAGATAAATCTAATGAATGTAGTTAGTGCACTGGAATATTACACATCAAGTAGTTATTGCTTCCTACATGAGAGTTACACAGTCTCTGATGGCCACAGGCAGGAATGATTTCCTGTGACGCTCCGTGGTGCATTTTGGTGTGATCAGTCTTGGACTGAATGTACTTCTGCGACTGACCAGCTCGTTGTGGAGTGGATGGGACACATTGTCCAAGATGACATGCAGCTTGGACAGCATCCTCCTCTCAGCCACCTCCGTCAGAGAGCCCAGCTTCACTCCCACCACGTCACTGGCTCATTTTGGATAGGTTTCACATTCAGGTGGCAAAGTTTTGAAAGTGGTCACTGTATACAGAAGACTTTTGAAAATTCACCCACAGTACCTTCACAGTGTCACTTACAGTACATGTAAGCCCATTTAATATCCAATATTTGTAAGAAATGTGTTTCCTTGTGTGATCCAGATCCAATCCATTTCCACTTTATTTCTATGGCACATTTAACCAACAGACGTTTCCAAAGTGCTGCACAGAAGAATAAAAACTATAATGGAATATAAAACAGAGAAATAACTCCATCAGAACAATAAAAACAATTCAAATAAGTATAAAAAAACAACAACACACAATTAAAACAATAAAAATGTATTATAAAAAACAAAAAACACAGAGGACCACACAATTCATGCTGTGTTAAAAGCCAGCAAGTAAAAGTGAGTTTTAAGACAAGATTTAAGACACTCCACAGTAGGGGCTTCTCGGATGTGGAGAAGAAGAGAATTCCAGAGTTTGGGGCCAACTACTGAGAAAGCCCTTCCTCCTCTGCTTACAAGGTTGGTTCTTCGCTCCACAAGTCTAAGCTGGCCCTCTGACCTCAGTGATCGCGCAGGAGTGTAGGTTTTATGAGGTCAGACTCAGAGATATACTGAGGGGCCAGTCCATTCAAAGCTTTAAAAACAAACAATAAAATCTTAAAATCAATTCTAAACTTAACAGGAAGCCAGTGCAAAGAAGCAAGAATAGCCATTATGTCGTCATATCTTTTGGTTCCTGTTAAAAGCCTTGCAGCAGAGTTTTGGACTAACTGCAAGCGATGAAGAACATTTTGGTTTATGCCTGTGTAAAGTGCATTGCAGTAGTCCAAACGTGTTGAGATAAAAGCATGCATGACTTGCTCCAGTCAAGTCCAGTTTTGGTCCAGTCAAGCCTTGACATCATTTAAGCACATTGGTAAGGGTGTCAGGGAGCTACCACCACTTCTTTTTATTGGCATGTAGATCTGGCAGTCATCCGCATAAAAGTGATAGGAGACTCCATGCCTATGAAAAATTTCATTTAGTGGAAGCATGT
Organism: Salarias fasciatus; assembly: GCF_902148845.1. Lineage (NCBI taxonomy): Eukaryota > Metazoa > Chordata > Actinopteri > Blenniiformes > Blenniidae > Salarias > Salarias fasciatus. The sequence continues at coordinate 16,896,672 of NC_043749.1, forward strand.
ACGAAGAAAAGAGAACAGGCCCAAGAATAGATCCTTGAGGTACTCCACAATCAAGGGGGCAAGAGGAGGAAGTGGAGTTGCCCAGTCTAACTGTGAAAGGTCTGAATGAATATTAAAATCACCCACGATTAAAATATTGTCGTACTTTGGTAAGATCCCCGCAACAAAGTCTGAGAAGTCACTTGTAAAGTTCTTAGTGTTGTTTCTGGGTAGTCTGTACACAATTGGGATAAAAGTGGATTACGCAATCCCATCTCAAAACAACAAACTTCAAAAGAAAATAAGTGTGCCATGGGTAGGGGTTTAAAATACATAGATTGTCTCAGCACAGCAGCAACCCCTCCGCCCCGTTTAGCTGTCGTTCTCGGGCTGCTAATGAAGGTACAGCCCGGTGGCACCAAATCAGTGAAGGCGGTAGACTCACCCTCTCTGATCCAGGTCTCTGTCACGAAGAGAATGCCCAAGCTGTGGGAGGTGAAAAAGTCCTGGATTATAAAAGTCTTATTCACCACCGAGCATGCATTGATAAGCGCACATTTAGCTGCTATCCTGCTACCTGTAGCAACCGGTGTTGCCCATCTCAGGCTCTGTAAGTCAGCCGAATCCACACCGCGTGATCCAGGTAAAGTTATCCAAAAACAGGTAAAGTTATGTGGTGTAAGCGTACATGGTCCTCCGGGAAACTTTCGCCATGTACGGGGATCAGCCAGGATGCAGCCGGAGCCAGCGCCCGTCGCGAGATAAATCGATGAAAGCAATCCTGATAGTCCAGCGGAAAGTTAGCTGGAGATTTGGTGAGATCTGGGGAAACAGCCAGCCAAGACTTGAGGCGTACCAGACGACCGCTGCGCGCCCCTCTTCGTCTCTTCTTCTTGGGACGTTTGGACACAGCCCGGAGACACTCCTCTGGCACGCTGACCAGGTAAGAGGGACAAGAATTACTATGTCCATAATACTGTTGTTCCGCTTCTTTGGAGTCCACAAAAGCTTTGATGTTTAATAACTCATAGCGATTATACACTAGCAGCGAATCAATGGTCCGTGTACAAAACAATACAAAAAGAATACAAAGTAGTAACCAGACCGACAAGCGGCGTCGCAGGCAACCCGGCGCCATCTTGGACTGATGAGGATGAGACCGTTTACGGAGTCCTTCACAGATGATTGTGAAGTAAATCTACACCGAAAAGTGTTGTTAAAAGCAAAAAGTGAGCAGCACAAATACTGGTCATTCCTTAATTTGTTATTGTTTCTGATGTACTTGCACATGTGCTGGAAAACCATTGACAACTATAGTGTTCATGTGCAGTACTCCACATTTCAGAAAAAGTTATATTTTCTCTGTTTAACATGGAGACACATGCAGTTTGAAACTGTTGCATGCCGGAAGCCCTTTTCAAATAGTGTTGTCTTTTGAGATTCACAGTGCAATGGGAATTTCCAGTTTTTACTTGAAAGTGATGTACAGGGCAGCGGAGCCACATTTCGCCTGCTGCTTTTGAAAGTGGTTCAGTCTCTCTCTCTCTCGGCTCCTACTATTCCATATCTGTGGGACAGTCCTGTAGACACTATCATTTCATACCATATATGACATTCAAGGCCACTAAAATGTCAATGTGAATCCATAAATATTGTGATTCATAATCTAGGAATGTCTGCTTGGACTCCTGTCTCCTGCCAGTCAGTGTTGAGATTCAGAGTTTCCTCTGAACTCAAGTGAGGAGTCCGATTGACAGGCTGGCAAATTTCACTGTCTGCAGAGCCAAACGGCCAAAATCATCTGTCAAGAACAATTGCCATTCCAAAACATCTTCACGTCGGACAAACGCCACGAGGAGTCATGCACATTGTGACACTGTCAAAATAATTCCAGCCACATATTATGTCCCGTCCTGTTCTGACAGACAGACGTAATCAAATCCAATTATTCCACTTCTCCCTTTGCTCCCCATTAGTCCTCATCTCCCATTCTCCCCTCAGATTCCTTTTCTGCAACAAAACATTTGAATGACAATGGCTCAGTCCCAACACCCGCAACAGGCACACTGCTCATGCTCTGCTCCCACACCTCTGTCACCCCCGCTCCTTTCCACACATCCTCCTTTCTGAGACCGACAGAAAGCAAAACAAAATGAGCGAGTTTCATATCACTGCTGTGATACCCCGAGACTACACAGGGAAATGACTATTTCCACACACAAAAGGCTCCATTACTGCCAGGTGACCTCTCGTCATTGTGTTCCTTGACCTCCGAGTTAGACACCCCGGGATCGGCGCATCAATGTGTGTGCGAGCAGGTGCGTGTGTGGGTGTGTGTCAGTGGGAGAGAGAGAGAAAGCGAGGGCGCTGTGTAATTGTGTCTGTTCCAGTGCTCCTCTTACAGTGTCGGAAACTGTCGTTCATCCTGATGCTTTTTTCTTTCCTCTCCTGCTGTCATGTGTCCAGTGACTGCATCGCTTTCTATTTTCAGTGCTAAAGCTCACAGGTTATAAAAAATGCTGAAGGCAGAATGGATTATATTTTCCTGTGCTGATTTGAACATGCATTTGCTCCTAGACTTTTGTGAGAGTATTTTCTTAATGGATGATCAGGGACGTTTTATCCTGTAGACTGACTTTATCACTGGGTTGGCGTCTCTGTCTGAATGTGTACAGTATCACATAAACAAGTGTCTGTTCGCTCAGACAGGCCATTTTTGAGAAAGATTTCATGTGCACAAGATGTCAGTTGATGAACTGCTTTTAAAAAGTGTTCCATTCGACCTTGTCGGGTTGATTCGGTTGCATATTCTTCCCATCTCCTTTCTACACATAAATAACATTTATCTGCTTCCCTCTCCCCTCTTTCCCTCTGTTCCTCTTTTGCTTTGCCTCCATCATCTTCTTGTTTTAATGTACATAATTTCTCAAGTACTCAGACAGAAAAAGTCAATTTTCAGTCATTGCTTACTCCTAAACAACATAGATTTACAGGCCTTCTCGTCAACCATATTTGTATCTAACGTGATCAATCCATCCACCCATCCATTTGTTTTCTTCACCAACTTCATCCAACATGGCTGCAGGCCCAAGGGCAGGGTAGACCATGAGCAGTTTGTCAGCTCAGTGCAGTACTAATACAGAGAGACAGACCATCACATATTCACTCCTCCAAGCAATCCAGAGTAACCGATCACCCATCCATGCTTTGGATTATGGATTAGAACCACAGTTCATCCTTTGTCATGTGGGGTGTTTGTCATGTATCATTCATACATCCAACACAGGGGCTCTGGATTTACACCCAAGAGGGGGGAATAAAAGGGAGAACATACAAGCCATAAGCAGAGAGGTGCTGAATACATTTGAATCATAGATTTATTTATTTATTTATTTTTATTTACAAATCAGCAGTTTTGAAAATTGTTCTTCTGAAAATTTAGTTTTTCTTTGTTTTCTTTGTGACATGTCACAGAATGAGAATGAGTCTATCTTATATGATAAAATTTTAACATATTTGAATATTTATTGCTTGATTTATTAATGACAAAGGTTCTGTAGATATCAGCTCCAGAACTTCTAATGTTACAAAGGATATATTCAAGAAAAGCCAAATTTCATGTCTGCCGATTCATATGTTTTTGGATATTTTCAATTACATTTTCAAACCAAAGTCTTCTGCTGCTCTCTGGACAGCCTTATTGGTGAATTTGATTCCTGCATGGCTTAAATATATAGGAATAATCTCACTCTAATGTCTTGTAGGCTACATGTGACAAATAAAGGAATTCTGGTTCTTCTCAAACATGCTTCCATGTAACTCCAGTTTTCCAAATCTACTGTTAATTTGGCCATCTTCAATACCTGCTTCAACCAATGTATAGGTGCAGGAAGCTGCCGCCAATTGTAGCCAACACTTGACACAAGGCTCAGTACATCATGTGCAGGGAGCTGATCCATTCACACCTGCAGACTCTGCCATAGTAATAGTAATTGTCATAATGTGGAGGAAATAACAAATGTATAGCTCAATCAGTCATGTTGAGTGCATTCCAATAAGCAAACAATAACTCAATCAGTGGTGAAAGTCGATGGTGCACATCATGAGTGCACCTCATCTGTCAAGTTTCTCTGAGCAGTAAAAACAACTCCAGCTGTTCACTTTCCTTGACTCTTTTTCTCCATCTCCTCCCCTCACTGGTCCATCTTTCCCACCGTCTAATGGGCCGACTCTTCAGGACCGTCCACTTTCTACTGTTACAGGGTTTTTTCCCCCCCGTTCCATCCTGCTTCCGCCTCCTGCTTCTTCCCCCTCAGTCATGCTCTCACTATTGTCCTCCTCACTTTTCCTTCTTCTCCACCTTCTCCTCTCCTTCCACCTGACAAAGCGTTGAAATGTGTATGTTTTTTCGTCCGCTTGGTCTTAGCTGTGGCTTAGCTGTGGTCTAACGGTACATACTCATTAATTTGTTATAATCATGGAGCTGATAAACGTGAGCAGCCTTTCGGTGTACAGTTTTGGAAATGATGAAACTTTCTGCTGACATTTTGCAGGGGCAAATAGGAATAATGATGCGAGGATGATATTTGTGAAAGTAGATGCACTCGGCTCTTGCTCGGAGCATGTTCATTCATTTACTATAACCACGCAGCCACTGAGTGACTCGGAATAGGAGTGTCGCTGCTAAGTGGAACAGAGAAGGGGAGCAGCTGGGCGAAATTCACCTGCCACTTCTAATGTGGATCAGAAATTGCACTCACACCAGCAGCTCCTCTACAGCAGTAGGGGGAAAAAAAATTAGGGGAAACAGGAGGACAGAGCGTGCTGTGGCCATACAAATCACAGACAGTAGATTGAATGGAGGGCGGTGATGGAAATGGGAAATGGTCACATTCTTTGAGACCTGCTGTGTTTGATAGACAGGGTTTCATGGTCCACTGAAGATGAAGCAATGGCTGTAACACACCGATTTGCTGCAGCTGTAAGACAAGTCGGAAAAGTAGCTTCTGTAATGGTGTTTTACTGCTATACTGAACTATTATAGTGCTTTTGATCAGGCAAATTGTAGGTAGTTTTTTTCCTTTTTTTAAATGTAACGAATACACATGTCCAAAAAAGAGGATTTGTGGGTCCATGGAAAAGAAAATACTATAATATAAGATACAGATTGCTAGAGAGCTGACTGAAAGAGGGAACCATAATATGAGAGCCAGCATAGCACAATAGTCCCAAATGAGATGCATTCGGCAACAATCCTTCCTGTTCGTCAAATGACTATTAATGCTCCTACAGATTAAATGATTTCAGGCCGGTATAAGTTTTGGTCATGCACTGTGCATCATGAACCTTGCGTTTGGATCGCAACATTGGAGACAATGACGGCTGGAGGAAAAGAGGAGTTTCCAAGCCGTGTCTCATTAATAACCACTGGTGTAATCCCACATATTACAATCAAAGAACTGCCGCCCAGACCCTGAACTGCCTGCTGTTGCGCTCAGTCCATATGATTTGCCAAATGAATTTTCCCACACCATCATCATGACCGTTTACGTTCCTCCCTCTGCTTAACCTCACATCTGCCAGCAACACCTCCCGCTCCACAGCAGCCCGGTTACAGGCTCAACACCTGAGTGCCTTCATCAACACTTCAACCACATCATCATCATGGCCTCCACACTCAGCACCTTCACCCAGTACCTGAGCTGCCCCACCAGGGAGGAGAAAACCCCGGGCCTGTATGTTTTACATTTAGGAAGCATACAGCTGCCCCGTAACCTTTCCCAAATTGGAGATGGAGAGAGCTACAATTTAAGTTTGTGCACAAGACTATGAACAACTGCTTGCATGTCACGCGTGGTGCCGACAGGTTGTGAATAAGTAAAGGTTACTGAAAGTGGAGCTGTTGTTCCTGTAGCATCAATATGCATTCAAACAATATATAGTAAATAATAAAGCGTTAAAATACTACATACTTTTATATAATAAAAGTAAACAGTTAATAATGCAGTAAATAAAAGTATATACAGGTATATAGAGAGATGATGGAGTTTCTGCTCAGTCAAAATGCATGCTTAGAGGATCAGGTTCAAACAAATTCAAATAAAAAAATAAAACCTTTATAAATTAGCAACAATTGAATCACAACTTTCTTTTTAAAAGTAATCATGTTCGACTATTTACTTAAAATGAAAGTGACTAATTACTGAATGAATAATTCTTAAGCTACTTCTCTCTGAGCCTCTCAATGATGTATTGCTGTGACTCAGTAGCTGAGCTGTGACCACGGTTTGGGTCAGTCTGATGAATTATTCACTCAACAAATTCACATGAAGTGTGTTGGAAGTCCAGCGATGATGCACTTTTCTTTTTCAATCTGTTTGAGTTCCTCAGTACTAATCCTTTTTAACTTCCTGTGCAGCTGCACTTTTCAGCAGACATGCATGCAGCTGTTTCTTGAAAGAAACCAATTTATGAGCTAAAAGCCAACAGTAACAAAAGCTGCAAACACTCTCAGAAGGTCTGATGAAGGCAAGGTAGCGGTTTTACTGCCACAAGTATTGAAAAATAATGTCTAATGACTAAAGCTTTCACTTGTGCATACTAAAGTTTCAAGGTCAGAGAAGATTTAGTTACTGTATCTGATTTGTTGCCAGTCTACATTACAGTAACTCGAGACTTTATAATGCCTTGTTCCCAACACAGAACTTCTTGACAAAATGTGGAATTTATGGTATCCTGTAGTAGACGGTTCTTCTGACTGAAGCAATGAGGGAGGTGCAGTTGTGGGGAAAGTGCTTAAGGAGGTGTTCGCATGTTAGGTTTGGTCTGGTTAGAACAAATCCCGGCGATATCGCTGCTTCAGTGCAGTCCATCAAGTTCATATGCCCTCGGTTCTCATCACGCAGACAGAGACCTGCTTTTCAAACTATCTCAGTACCTGACATGACTTGATAGAAGTTCACAATGTGGATGAAAGACCTACAAACGGACCAAAGAGTGGACGTGATTAGCTTCAGAAACACTGTATCCTTGGAGATCTTCTTTGTTGCTGTTGGTGTGTGCAACGAAGGAATTCCTGCCACGGTTTTGAATCCTTTATACATTTTTTAGACTGGTGGTGAGTTCTCAGCTGGTAAAACATACCACCTCAATAATCCCACGAGCACCGCATAGCATTAGGTCCAGCACACACAGCCTTTTCAGTGGAAGTTATGAATGGTATGTCAGCTTCCCAGCATGCATTTTGTTTACATCTTTAGGTTCACTGGCAGAAATGTCAGTGTGGGCGCAAAGTGAGCGAGGGTGAACTTTCCTTTGTCCTGAGCATTGAACAGCTACACTTTCACCCATGGAGACAGAGTTTTAAAGGCTCACATTAATAAGTTTATATGATGTGTTAAATTTACATTTCTGGAGCCAAGCGTGTGATTTTCTTCTAAATCTCGTCAGGTAGATGTTAAACTTAAAATTAAGTCAGGGTCTCTCATAGTGTGAGTATGAACATTTTTCATTCTCAGTAAAGACATTTTCATTTTCAGGTAAAAAAAACACACAATTTCAAAAATGACAAGTTCTTCTTCAAACAGATTTCTGAGAGAAACTCATAGCATCTATGTACAAATAAGTGTTTTTAAATGTAATTTACAATGAATCCTTTTGTGTTTTTCACTTTTTTCTTGCAAATATGCTCCTACTTGTACATGAGAAATGTGATATTTCATTGTGACACGTTTTAATTTTCACCTGTCACTCCCCGCTGAGATTATTCCCCGTAGCTGACCCCTGAGTTTACTTCCTCCTTTTTTTTTTTTTCTTTCCACATTATTCTAAAGGTCGCAGTGAATGGCTGCATATTTTAAATTTTGTGTTGATAGGTATTTTCAGAAAATGACAGTGTGAAACACAATACCTGAACATCAAGCAATTTGTGGAGTTATCCCGATAAAATGATCAACATTCACATCCTTTTCTCTTTCTCTCACTTCCCTCCTCTGTGCTTGCCTCTCCTCGGTGCTCGTTTGTCGTTTCCCAGTGTGCACTGACTCTTTCCCTCACAGGGAGGCAGTGCTGTGTCATTCACACAACCGTGAGATCCACTGACAGGCTGCAAAGACTGGGAACTAATTGCTAATGTTCAACACACACATACACACACACACACACACACACACACACACACACACACACACACACACACACACACACACACACACACACACACACACACACACACACACAGCTACAAACAGAAACTCTTCTCTTCACTCGTCACAGACCGGCCGTCCTGTTTCACCTCCTCCGAGCTCATCAGCATGACGTGCACGCCGTCCAGCACTCCCACAGACTGGCCTTGGACTGAGACACGTGAGGACTTGCCACAGATGTGCTGTGGCAACACGTCACCTGCACGGGAATAATTCACAGTGGAAGACAAAGCGCTGCCAGGTACAAACACAAGACAGGTAAAACCCAGAGTATGACAAAACTTCACAGAGAGGCTGTAGTGTCACAACTTCACATGAAGAGCTTTTCCCACCATGCCTTTTTCTTTATAAATGCTTTATTAAAGAAGTTTAGTTTAAAGAACTAAACAGATGAGTATATTCATTTTACTGATACATTATTTGGAACTAAATGTATTTTTCTGTCTTCTGCTCCACTTTTTCCAACAAAGACTCCAATAATGCTTGTTGAACAGATCACAGGACAAACAGTCACACCTCTGGACAGTTTCGAGTCTCTAATTAATGCACGATTCTGGAGTGTGGAATCTGACAAATGTAACCTCAAAACAAAGCAAAACAAAGCACACAAACATAGCAAGAATGTGCAAACTACACACAAAAAGGCCCAGCTGGATTTGGACTCATGAAGCTTCGGCACTTTGCTTGAACTCAGTGTAAAGTTTTAAGCAATGATATAAAAGGATATAAAATGGATAGAAAAGGCATCCTAGTTGCAGTCTGTACTAATTTATATCACACTGAGGCAGAACTTTCTGTCTCCCGATGTTTGGTACTACAATTAATTGTCTATGGATCCAAAATACTATTAATATTAGTATAATTACCTGTGGAATATTTTAGAATCAATGGCGGATCCCAACAAATCTTTCAGGAGGCCGACAACGAGAATACTATCCCTACATGCAGTGCCAGCAAATGGAGTGATGGTCGGCTCGTTCATTCAAAATCTCCCACTATCATGATGCAACTGGCTGAATTAAGCTGGCTTGATGAGATGAACATGGTCAGTGTGGATCAAACCTCTAAATCAATCTGCCTTCATCCAATAAACCTGACATGTTGCCATCTGTGCTTTGTAGTGATTGGTAATGGTTAAACTGTGAGCTCCAGAAAAAACAAAAAACAAAGTGGTGTCTGTCTTAAAAAAATTTCTCGTGCAATTTTATGGATGCTGAACAGTTGCTTCATTTCTGGAGTGTAATTGCACCTCCAACTTTAACTTTGGAGAGACATAAAACCCCGTAAGACTTTGATGCGTAAGATAATGAACATGCAAAGGGAACGACTGACAAAGTAGGCAGGAGGAGAATCACTCAGTGGAGAAAATAAACAGACATTTGACGAGTCAGTCATTCAGACAGACAGCCAGCGCTCAGGAACATACTACATCAAACACTGAGTGTCGACCCAGACTTTAAGCTTATACCGAAGAGCCAGTCATTCAGTCACTGACAACATTACATCATGCTACACAGACAAACACACTTGCGGTCCAGCAGATGGACGCACTAATCTCCGCACAAACTTCAACGATGGACGAGCAAACACTGTGCATCCCGGACCGGTTCATTTTAAAGGGGCCACGATCAGGCAGGCAGCAGCTGGGACTGGCCACGAGGGAGAGATGTGGGGCCACTTCCCCAATATATCCATGCAACATTAATATTTCAAAATTGTTTTCTTGGGAATTTATAGTCTGGCTCGCATGGGCAGTTGGCCTCCATCACACACAGTCATGCAGGGCAGTCCAAATTCTAGGTTTCTGAGCAAAGGAATGATTGTTTTCTGAGGAGACTTGGTGCTTCACCCCCCTACAAATACTGAGAGGCACACAGTGCTGCTGGGCTTGCAAAAAACAAACAAAACAACAAAAACATTAACCTGCCTATGACATTCTTCCACTTTAATTACATATTTTCCCAAAAGTTATCTAGATGAGGATACAAAATCAATGACAGATTAGCATTATATTGAGACAAAGTCATTAAAAGTAACATGGATAAAGTCAAAAGCCAAAAAAAAAAATCCAAGTGATCATGATTATTGTCACAGCTGAAAAATCTCTGCAAATGAAATGTCAAAAAACCTGTAAAAACAATCTCTCATAGCCAAAGGGGATGGGATAAAATTGCGTGTCTTGCTCAGACATCTGGAAAAAATAAATAAATAAATAAAAAAGAAGCAGCAAAAAACTGAAACTCAAGGGAGTGGAGATGTTGTTGTTTGTTCTTTTAAGTATATTCTAATAAGAAATCATGCCCAGTTGTTAGTTTGTTCAAGTATTTTACAGCTCGTGCACATCCATGGTCATCACCTGAACACCGCCTGGACAGAGTGATCCACATGCAGTTGTGGTCAGTGTGCTTTCCAATAACCGCGAAGCAGCTGTGCGCCGTGACGCGCGCACGGAGGGAGAGAGAGAGAGAGAGAGAGAGAGAGAGAGAGAGAGAGAGAGAGAGAGAGAGAGAGAGAGAGAGAGAGAGAGAGAGAGAGAGAGAGAGAGAGAGAGATCTCATCTCTCCAAGTCATCCAGTCAGGATCCCCCTAAAAAAAAAAAAAAAACGCGCACACACACACAAGAAACAGCGCTCATCCTCACTGAGACCCGTTCTCCAACCTCCACTTCACCAACTGACTCCGTCTCCGCGCGCGCAAAGTTCCAGCAGACGTCCGGCACGAGCGGAGCCAAACACCATGGATGTGCCACGCGAGGCGGACCGCAGGAACTGAACCCGCCGCTCAAAGTTTGCCCCGCAAGCCACTCTGACTCTCACTAAAGCGAACACGCGCAACTTTACGCGTGCTTTCCCGCTTTTGCAGCACTTTTCGCGCGCCGCCTGCCACTTGGGATTGCTTGGATTCCGCGGTGTGTCTTTATATGTTCAGCCGGGGAGACGAGTAGCTTTTTTCCGGGGTGGTCCTCTAAAAGGAAGGTGACATGCAGGTTCTCGGCTGGACCGTAGTTTTCCTCTGCCAGTGGATCCTACGGCAGGTGAGTTTATTGTCTTTCACAGAAGAAATAAATCTTTTTTATTTTTTCAACATTGACGGCTTTTAAAAAGAAAGAGAAAAATAATCAGACCTTGAGATGCTGCGTTTAGAGGGAAACACCTGCCCGATCCTGTTAAAGCTGTAGTTTTTCAGAAATACCACACAGTTTCAACAATGCATTCACTGTGGGGTTTTTTTTTTTTTTATATTTTATTTAATTTTCTTTCATTGGACTCAGCAGGTGTGGCTTATTTTAATTGAATCGTTTTTCAGCTGTAGTCAAATATTGTATCGCCGCAACTTGGATTAAAGTTGTTTAATCCACACAACAGCTGCTCATGCGCGAAAGAAACACAGTAGGTGTTTTCTCTGCCTGAATAATTTTTATTTTACGAGCGTAAAAACGCATGAACCACTATTGCCCGCTTTTTTTTTTTTCCTCCAAACGCGCTGATTTCTGCTGTCTGTGCGTTTCCCCTCTGCTCCCGGTGAAGCAGCCCTCCTTATCTACTCATCTATGTGCGCTCCGAGCAACTTCCTCTAATTTTTCTTCAGAAGTTAAACACGCCCGTGGCTTCTTTTATTATCTCGTCATCGCCATGGCAAAGAGTTTGTGCCCACAGTTTGGAGGCTGCAGCTGCGGCTCGTGCGGGTAAATGCGCACGTGCCCGCCGCGCGCTGTCCTGGCTCTTTGCGCATGATACCAGAGTTGTTTTTTTCTTCTTCTTTTTTTTCTTTCTCCTCTGAATTTCTCACACTGACTGTAATAATGTGCATATCAAGACCACACCTCGACACGTGATAGAATGCAATGCAACACAAAACAACAAGCAGACAGTGGAAAGCTGGATGTCCCAGCAGATACACAACACTGGTGTGTGTGTTTGGCCTCAGCTACAATGAAAGAGAATAAAAACATGACCTTCAGTAGGTTCCTCCTGTGCTCCCTTCCCCTCACCTCTGACTCCTCGGTTTCTATTCTTATCTTCTTTTCATTTATTCTCTTTGCATAAGCTATATCTGCCAATATGTATGAAAAACCACAAAAAATCTGCCAAATCTTGTTTCAGATCATTATATTTTTGCAGGCCGTAAAAAAAAAAGCACTGCTGTCATGCAAATCAAGTTTTATTAGCAGACAAGCATCACTTGATACAAGTGGCAAAGTGTCCGGTTTTGGCCGGTAAAGAGCGTTTTGGAGGGGTGGATGAGTGGGGAACCCTCACTGCCAACAGATTTTGCTTGGTGGCCCAAACAAAAGAAAATCATGTCTGCGGTGTTTCATGTGTGTGATTTTTTTTATTTTTTTTTTTTTACGATTTATTTTTATTTTAACACACCATTGCCTTCTGGCAGATTGGGGTGAGGTTGCAATGTGACAGGTAATAACATCTACGCTTCTTTTGAAGATTGAATGCAAATTATTTCCTCTCAGCAAAGTGGGACTGTTACATCTCGTCCGCATGAGAGTGCAACATGGGATCGAGTATGAGTATTGACTTTGTATTAGATTATAGCAGCCGGGCTTCTCAGTAATGTGCCGTTTGAAATTGTGATACGAGTTTAAAGGGGCACAGAAGCCTGTTTGTTTTGTGCTGGGGACGACACAGTGACATAATATGACAAGTTGCATCCTTGGGAGGTCTATTAGCTTGACGGATTAAGAGATGAAGAGGCAAAGGAGGCTGTCAACAAGTAAAGGCTCCTGAAAAATTGGGTAAACACAGAAGAGAAAAGTATGATAGAAAACTACATTAGCCACCCGTTCGAGCTGAATTTAACTATTAACCTGAACTGAGAGGCCTGCTTAAGTACGTGTGTGAGTGCATCGCTGGGTGTTTGCAGGAAAAGACGAGGGGGAAAGAGAATGAGAAGATTCCCCTCAAGATATCTTAAAATCAATTTCATATTTTCAGGCAGCATTGAAATGTAAAACCCCCTTTATCTCTTTCAAATGAATTTAGATGTGAAAACCTTTTTTTTGGGGGGGGGGGGGTTTCTCATGCTCGTAATACCTGATGATGATAATAATAATAAAAGACTTGCGTTTGCTGCATATGATGTCCTCTGCTGCAATATTATAATTTTCCACCCCGTGCTTTGAAAGGATATCTCCAGTAACAACACTACAAAAGGAGAAAAGATGTGTGAAAAGCTCCTTTGCTGTTTTATGCTCCCAGTAGAAACAATAGCATTAGCCAGCATCTCAACCTGACAAAATCCTCTTATCTCCCTCCATAAAACAACTAGCTGTATACCCCAGGGATATTACAGCAACTGAGTCCCTTTAATTTCATTATATATAGTCCTACTTCCTTTGCAATCATGTCTCATATATTGTGCACCGCTTTGCATTTCAGCAGTGTCTGTGTACGTCTGTGTGAAGTGTGTCTGGGAGATACAGCTGAGTGTGTTTTCAGGCTTCGTGTTTGTGCTCAGGATCAGATGTTTTTTTTTTATGTTTGTTTTTTTTAATTTCCAACACGGATTAAGCCAGGTGGTTGGTGGTTTCCCTCCCACTTGTCGTGTCTTTTTGTCCGTCCGTCCGTCAGTCCACCCTCGGATCGTCTCAACTTGTCAGAGAGCCCACTTTCAGCGAGCGGGCGGCTCCAGTGGCCTGTAATCTGTGCAAATTATATTCTCCATTCACAAACCGATTAGATATGTAATCTGTTGAATCGTGATGACAGAAGCAATCACATTACTGCTATATCTGTAGCCTCTGAAATTGTTCCCACAGATCAAAGTATCCTTTAACCTAAAAAAAAGGAATAAAATGGCACAGATTCACACAGTATTTTAATGAGTCCTAACGTGGCTCCAATGAAGGTTAAGCAACGATCCATTTTATTTAATTTGCTTTCCACCCTTTCAAAAGCCCTCTGCCCCCATTTTTCTGACTAAACCATCACTTGTGAAATGAGTCATCTCTTGCTTGGTTCAGGGAATGGTTCCACCTCAGGCTTTGTATTAGCCTGAAGGAGACTGAATTTTAATTTAAATGTGTGTGTGATTTCATGTATTTTTGACTAATGTAACAGAGAGTAATATGTATTTCCAGCTTTTTACACACAACCCCTCATCACTATTTACCTAATAGAGCTCTTGTATGTGGATTTAAATATATTTGCGTCCGTTATGATGAAATTAGAGCATCAATTTCAGAGACGTAAATAAGTCAGGAGTGTTCATAAACAACTGCAACAAGATCCCACCAGTATTCCGCAAACTCCTCATTATTCGGTCGTGATAAAGTTGTTGAAATTCAATCTCAAATAAAGGTGCGTGCCTCCATGTGACTGACAGCTCGACTCCACCTGAAGTCAGAAGAAAAGAAGCTCTGTCTTTGAAATTATTGATAAGGCAGTGGTATCATTTCTGAGACTCAAAAGTAGAGAAAGCAGGAGTTTTTCTAGATCTGCTGCTGCCGCAGTTCTCACCGCCGAGCTGGATTGTAGCGGGTGTTGGCTTCTTTTTCTGGTTGAGCCACCTGTTTAAGTCTCACATGCAGATTGTGAACGTGTTTCTGAGTCACACATCCAGTTTCAGTTCATGAGTCGTACATCTGTTTCCACATTTTTGTAAACAGCAGTGAATGACATCTTCAGACATTTCAGACATGTGAAGCTCCTGCAACAACAGCAATCGCTTGTGTGTAGTATTTGCAAATTGTACTTTGATTACAGTAAGCAAGTCGACTCCCAAGGCTGAAAATGCAGTGAATTATAATGAAGACTGGTGTCTTTATGAGTGCGTGCCATTTTGCTCTCACAGTTGGCAGAGGTGGAGCTAATATATGCTTTCTTCTCACATACAGTCGTCTCACTGCTTACAGGGCTGATAGAAATACCTCACTGAAGATTTGATTCCAAGAAATTACTTTATCATCCGTGCTAATCACTCTCATGTGCCATTTGATATGTTGAAAAGTATGCTGTCCAAAATAATATGTTTATATTTTTTTACATTTCTATCGTAAAATGTTCCTAAATTATCTCTGGATTTCTGTTAACGGTTGATGACAACTGTTTTTATAGGTGTCATGTGTTACTCAAGCGTGGCTTTTAAGAATTAGTAATTTTGATTTCGAATAAATCAGACCGACCAGGTGAATTGACTAGAAGAGAGGTATGACTTTCCAGAGCTAACCAGTCAAAACTATCACCCATCTGAACGTTTATCCTAATTCAGTTATGGTTACATATTAATGTTTTTTTTGTTTTTTTTTTAGTTTGACAGAGCAAGTAGTGCAGTATGTTTCTTTTCACCTGAAATATGTCTACAGCTAAACTACAAATACATCAAATTTGTGCTTAAATACCAGATTTTGAAATTACCCTGAGATTGCTGCAGCACTTCAACATCCACAGCATTATCATTACTTTTTACCTCGCAGTTGCATATTTGTGTGTGTTTTCAGTGTTGGCCTTGCACTGTCCTCACAGGCGCTGAAAGCCGCATTCAAGCTGCGTAGCGCAACATTTTCCCTGGGTTATTTAATTTCCAGGGCTTTATGGTTTTTTATCACTTTTCAGTGGAGAGGAAACAGTCTGGTCGTGCATGCATGGGGTCAATGAAGGTATCTGCATCTCATCACCTCAGTCTGATCCGGAGGAGCCTCGACTGTAAATAACCAGAGCGTGTTGTATGAAGGAAAGACAAGAGAGGAGAGGCAATCCAGAGTGTGGTGGCGCTCAGTCTAGTCATTTTGAAAACATGCTTTGTAAGGTGTGTTCTTAGAGCAAGTCTGGAAGCTTTCAGCTAAGATAAATGTGTAAAACACCTCATTTCCTTGGCGGATTTGTCGTCGTCAGTTTTCGGCTGAAGTGAAGCAGTTCGCACGTCTGAACAGAAAAAAAGAAAAGAAGAAAAAGCCAGCTGGTAAACAGACACTGTGGTGTTTTTCACTGTCACAAGAGCAAGTGGCTTTGAAGCTTGTTTTAAGGTCGGGTCCCTAAACGTGTCAAAATCCAGGCCTAGATTAAAACTTTGTTCCAGTCTGGGCCCACTGGCCTGTGAAAAGCAGGTCTGTCTGGGCTGCCGTTTGGACATGAACTCGCCATGAAGCCCCGGCCAGTTTTCACTCCAAAGCTGTTTTCATCGAGTTAATGGTGCAGTATCATTATGCTAATTTGTGGGAGAAACACATTTCCATCGATGTATTGTGATGTGTGAAATACCACAATCCGATGTATTCAATTTGGAATTTTGTATTTGTTACAGTTTTATCAAACATTAATGATGTCACTTCCATCTGCTTTAAAGTTGTGTGTTTGGTCATGAAAAGTGGTCCTTCACTATATTGGAGTAGCAGCAGTTCAAACAGCTCAGATCATGAATTTGCTGATTGTGATTACTGACACTTGAAAGCAGTAATAAGGAAATAATGTGTCTGAGTGTCACTGTTGAGTCACAGTCAAAAACAAAGATTTTTATCAAAGTTTGTTAAGGTTAATGTGAAATAATATGTCCTTGCATTTGTCTTTTTTTGGTGAACTCTTTCAAAATGGACATTTTTTTACATCGCCACCTGACAACGTCTATCCCTTTGGATGAAATGTGTGCCGTTTGAGCTGAATACAGACATTAGAATGCCTGAAGAAAGGACGAAAACTGGCTTTATTCAGGTACTGATAAATAAATACATAGACAACATACTTTCTCATTCATTTTGAATCTAAAAGTGGCGTAAAAGTGTGTAGATTCAGCCATCCTCTGTACCGACTGATTCAGTTCAGGGTTGCAGGACCGATCCCCGCTGCCTGTGGGTGAGGCCAGGTTACGCCCTGGAGGGGTAAAATGTGCACATTCACAAGATGAATGTTGATGTAAAGAAAAACAGCAGCAGTCAGAAACTTCTGTGTGCTACTAACTGAAGTGTTGGTCTGCCCAGATATCTACATTCAGTTACACAGAAAGGGAATCGGACCCTCTGCCTTTAACCTCTTCAGATTGTTTTTCAGGAATCGTCTTCTTAATTAGTCACATTTTGCTGAACTGTCCGACGCAGCTTTTTCCAAAAGCATTTTCAGAGGTTGGCAAATGATTAAACGACACCACAGGGTGGCTTTGGCTCAGCTGGTGGAGCGGGTTGTCTTCTAATGCCAACGTGGGTGGTTCGATCCCCCGTCCACTCCTGAGCGTGTGTCAGCGTGTCCTTGGGCAAGACATTGAACCCCAAGTTGCCCCCCGGTGGTGTGAAGCCACTTTCCATGGCAGCCTTCACTATTGATGAATGGATGTGACACTTTATGTAAATTCGTTGAGAGTGATGAAGCGGTATCAGTAAAGTCCATTTAACATTTTGACCGTCATCCTGTGCTGATTAAACCGTTCTGTTGTTGTAAAAAGCAAAAAACAAGCAGGCGTCTTTCATTCACAACAGTGCGATTTGTTTTCATAGAGTTCTGATAATGAAAGGGTGAACACTTACTCGAAAGAAACTGTTAATGGAACCAAATTTACCATTCATGGTTTGCCAAAGATTAAAAAAAAAAAAATTAAAAAAATTGACAGTTGTTCAGTGTTCTGATTAAATTTTGCCTCAACAGCCAGAACATCCCCTGAACACCCACCCCCGCCCACTCACCCGCTATTAGGTTAAGTTTATCAGATGTGTTTTATAACTTGTCACAACCTTGGACCCACTGGTTGGACACTGATTAGAACAAAGGGGGGGGGGGGGGGGGGGGGGGGGGAAGCTGTAGGTTGAAAAAATACAGATTACTGAACTTCACTGACACAAAAAGACATAAATCATGCTTTAGTCTTAGTCATGCTGTGAAACAAATTTCAGTATCGTGTAAATACATTTGAGTATCTTAATGTCATTTTGAAGCCATATTGCTCACATTAAGTTGAAATGCTCGGACAATAAATATATGCAAAAAAAAAACCCCTCCTGTCATTCCTCAAATAGAGAAAATCCTGACCAAGAGATGCGTGAGGTGACATGACTTGAATTATTTCATATTATTTCATTTCAGATCTACATTGATATATGTATTATTAAAAATAACCAATAAAAGCTCATTAATATTTAGAATATATAATAAACCAACAGAAGGTAGTTTTGTTTTTTTTTTCTAATTTCACACCATTCAGACACAAGCGAGCTCAAAGTGCTCGACAGGAACCCTGAAATAGTTTTTAAGAACACGCACTGGAAGAAAATTCCAATTAAAATTATAATCATGTTTGACCTCATTAAAAATAAAGCTAAAAACTAGACAATTGCTAGAAAAAAAACAAAGGAAAAAAAAAACAACTTTCAGTGATTGTATTTAAGCAGTAAACAAAGCAAATTCAACTGATGCAACGATAATCAGTAGTTCAGGAGTCTCTCTTTCCCCCTTCAGTGAGCTGCAGCAAACTGGAGGCTTTGAAGCCCTGATTTTAATGATCTGATGGTATTCTACTATCACTGAGGACGTGTCCAAGTGCATCTGGACATGTATCCAGCTATCATAAATGTTTTTTTTTTTTTTTTTCTACAGTTGAGGAATGTACCTGAAGGTTTCTTAAACTTACTTGGTTTTGATCCGAAAAACATTGAGTAAACCTTTTCCAGATGATCTGTGGGATCTGGATGCTTCATAAGGTACATATAAATCAGAGGCCTGAGACTATTTAGTGCTAATGGACAGGTTACAAGATTTTGAAGTTGGTCATTTGAAGCCAGCACAGTAACTGAAGGGGTTGAGGGTGCAGAGTGGTGTTCGTCTGATCTATATTTTCCTGTTCACCTGAACACTGAATAAAGGGATCAAAATAATTTACAGACTTATATGTTTGCAACAGTGTCATGTTAGTGAGTCGACCAATCTCATGAATTGTATTGTTAAGTTATATTTTTCAAAAGTTTGTAACATGATCCCTCACCCAGATTTACCTGGATGCTTATCAGTGTTGCAGATATGGATTTGTTAGATTTATCAAACTTGCTGAGGTTTGTGTGTGTGTGTGTGTGTGTGTGTGTGTGTGTGTCACACAATGTACCTAGTAACTGTATTCAGCTGTCGCTTCAGCACCATGGACAGCGCTCTATTTACTGTCCATGCCTGTTCATACCCATTTGTTTCTTTTGAAACTGTAACTAAAGAAACATTTGCCTTGTTAATAGTCTAATCAAGAAGTGATGAGCGCTGAAGGATTTCTGTTGTTTCTTGACCAGTTTTGCCTTTTGTCACTTCATTACTCCAACCACTGGTGAAGCGTCATGTTACATAACAGACACGGGCAGCGAGGATAATTTGATCCCAACTAAAGAAACATGATCAATATGAGTGCGTACATAAAGTCTGCCTTAAAATGAGGATCAGCATAAACCACCTATCACTTTCTGATTTCAATTTATTTCCTAATGGATCTCTTTGGATTGAAATCTTTCAATAGATGTGTGTATGTGAAGCATTCTCATTCTGATCAGGATTTGATTTTGATTACATCTGTCCATGTAAACACTGAATGAGTCAAAGCTGAGATGGGAGTATCGTTCAGGCTTTGTGTTGTATAAACTCAGTATTTTTAATTCAGCCTTGACTTTCAGTCACACCTCTCCTTTTTTTTTTCTGCTTCATCATCTTCCAGTCGTGGGTTGCCACAGTGGGTCACCTTCCTTCAGTATTCTGTCTCCTGTATCGTCCTTCTTCACTCAAAATCACTTCCTCCTTGAAGCTCCTCACTGGCCCTCCTATTCCTTGGCAACTTCATCCTCAGCATCCTTTTCTCTTCATAGCCACCATCGCTTCTATTCACATGAGCAAGTCATCTCACTTTCCCACCAGACTGCCAAACACAAGCTGCTCTTCTGATATCCTCATTCGTAATCCTGTCTGCTCTGATCACTCCCACCACCACCTCCACTCACCTCCTGTGTTTCAGTCCCAACCACCATCACTAAACTGTTCACTTAATCAGGGACGGTGTGACCTTCGGCCTCTTGTAAAAGGCTTTATCAATCTCTTGGTGTGTTCACTTGCTTTCTTTTTTCCAGGTCTTAGTTGTTTTCCTTTTCTTTTCTTTTCTTTTCTTTTCTTTTTTTTTTTTTAAATAAATGCTTTTTAAAAAACACAAGCTGCTTGAAGTGAGAATAGATAGGATTTTGCATAAAATGAAGCAAATTTTTCTGTTTAATTTTTACAAACTAGCCTCCAGCTGTCAGGAGAGTCTTACTTTGGTTTGGATTGACTGGGTGGTGATTGCCAGATGGTGGGCTTTCACATAACTGCAAATAAGGTTGGCAATTGGTCGAGGCTCTTTTTTTGTCGTTGGAAAGAAAAACATAAAATTCAGAGAAGCAGACAACTTGAATAGACGCCCCCTTCCCGTCTCGACTGGGCTTAAGTTAATGTAGAAATGGTAAACAGAGCTTATTTCATTTGGTAACAGTTTATAGCATCATGGCAGCGTTTAGATGCAACAAAATGTGCTTCCATCAAATCCACAACCTCCACTGGCTGAATGAAAGCATTACTCTTTTCTCTTTCATGCTGAAACAAGACTGTGAGGTATAGCAGCTCAGAGGAAAAGCTTTATCATCTCTCATTTAACACCTGTATGTCTGATGAGAAGCGAAGATGTCAGAAAATTGATCAAAAAAATGAGTGAGTTCACAGTTGAATTCACAGTTCATAGTTTGCTTTGTGCATGTGTGGAAAGCCTTTTCACTTACATTTATTATAAAATGTTGGTTAGCTCATAGTTTGCATTGTACGCATGTCAACATATTACGTACACAAATATAACAATTTTAATATGCGGTAAATTAATAAAGAAAGTAACAGCCATTCTTAAGACATGATCATCCACAGATGAAGTCCTAAACTACAACACTTAAAACTGACACATTTACACGGCATAATAGGACTCAAGCTGCGCATAACATAGATTTGTTTTTATTTAATGAGAATGTGGGGTTATGCAACTTTTAAAATCCCCATGTATCACACATTCCTTTTGAGAAAATGTTAACTTCAATCCACTTTGCATGAAACACTTTGCTCTGCTCAAGGCTGTGCAACTTGTTGTATTACTACAAAACCTGGACCTTATACAGGTCTGATTTTTGAAGCCTGGAGCCAGTCCATATATTCTGTTTCTAATGCATTCTTGACATAATATGGATGGATTGCACTCTGCATACCTAAATTTTACATAGCACCTGTTGTACGAGCGTCTGAGCCCTTTTTGTCAGCCAGCTTCTCCGATGGGTTGCTCAGGCCATCATAATTCCTGAGAACTGTTTACAGACAACTTTCTGAAGGAGTGAAATTGTTTTGAGCAGCAAGTTTTGAGACATTTACTGATGATCGGCGTGCAGCTTGTCATCTTGGTGGAGAAAAACCTTGAAGAAGATGCTGCTGTTGACATAAGCGGCAAAACTGTGAACCTCTTCCATCTGGCGCCGGGATTCATTGCCCTTCAATGTGCTTCACAATTCAGACTTCAAAGTCACGTGACATCCTATAGATCAACAGACTCATAGGTTGTGAAAAAGGTCATTGTCGACCTTGAATGCCTTCCAAAGATAGTCAGCGATACTTCATTCAGGTTAACTGGCAGCTGATCCCAGCGGGCATTCAGAGAAAGTCAGTGTACCCCCTGTCCAGGTCATTAAGTCTGTCTCATTGTCCTAATGCAGAAAGACATAATAATTTCAAGAATCGAGAAACTGGGGAAAATAAATACTGTCTGGCAAAGGGAGAACATGCAATCTCCACACATAATGGCCTAGCGATTAGGGACAGTACCAGCAACAGCAACACTGTTAAAAAAAAAAACCTGCAATGTGCCATATCAGTCCAAATGCGGTACATTTTTGTATTTTGTTCTAAAGATGTTTGACTATTATAACATGCTGTTAAAAAAAAAAAAAAGTAAGAAAAAAACACTGTCAGAACTGAAGTTTCCCCATTGATATAAAAAGAAAATAACATCATATCTCAAGGTTACTTGGAATGCTGGTCAGTTCATAGCATAAATTATTTGACCTATTTCACACCCACCTTCAGGCCAACTTGTTCCTCAATTACCAAACACGCCTTAGCCAGGGTTAGTGTAAGGTAAATACGCAGTACCCACACTGACGGCTAGAGAAGGTGCATCAGGGTTACTTCTAAAATAATCTTGTGAAAAATGTGTCCTTCATTAAAAGTATGCTAGGAAAAGATTAAAAAAACAACCCTGAAGACGGTAATGGTTGCAAATGTCAACATTTCAGTTAATAAACAAACAGGAAATTATGTGGAGGGTTATTGTCAGCATGTCAAGCCTCTCAAGCCTAAATCAGATGCGATGTTGAAAAGAGAGAGGGAGTAAAAGATGTCAAATATGATGTGAAGCAGTGAACATGTATGCTGCAAGTTGATTTTTAGGACTACATGCTTGGTGAATGTAGGGAATGACTCTAAAGTGCCAGCGCAACATCATCTGTTGCTCTTAATATTGTTTGTGACAATTGGTAGAGAGACTTCACATGAGATATAACTCTAAAAGGGAATAAAACCCACACTGGTTATGCTCCATTTAATGTACCAGGCAGCTACTGTGAGGTGTAGATCTCATGAACTTGAGCATGACACAGTTAAATGTTGTCTCCGTCCTCTGAATTGGGGGTAAAGACCCCTAAAGCCTCCGCTGGTGCTTTCAGGAAGTAAATGTTGCAAAACAAGATTAGAGCCGTTGTTCTAGAAACATTTATGTGCAGGAAAATATCAGAGAAAGTGGACTAAAGCAGTCTGTGGGATGACAACAGAAATGTTGTTACTGTCAGAAAATAATCTCGCTCTCACTGTTCGCACCACATACTTTAAACCACAATGCAACCTCATTTGAATTCGGTATCAACAGCCAACACCAAAGTGGGAGCTTTAACAGCAGCTCGTCATGTCTCTGTCCTGTGAATTCTTGAGCTGCAGAGCACTGGGCTCCACATCAGACCACACCAACCCTGGTTTCAGTGCCAGGATAGTCTGGAAAGGAGGGCCTGTGGACATCTGCTGCCTCGGCCCCATGAGGGTCTCGCGGCCTGAGCCATGTGCAGAGCATCACACACTTGGTGAAGGAGGAAGTGCTTGAGGACGGCGATGACTTTTTGTGGGCACTTTTGATTAATCAGGACCAAACAGCCATCCTAATTCTCTGATGTTCGGTGTTGTTCGTTGTTCTAGTGTTTCTCTTGTTATTGTTTTGCATCTTCCCCTTTCCTCTCAGCCCTCAGTGTTGACTCCAGAGTGTTTTCCTCTGTGTCATCTGTTCGCTCTCTCTGTCTCTCCTCACGGCCCGACTGAAGGGGGGTGGGGGGGGGGAGGATGAGGGCATGGAGGGTAAAGCGCATATGGAGGTCCAGGTCAAGATAACCACACCTGATGTGTCTTGAGCTGAGCTCCACTCGCACTGCAGAACACACACCGCACGGCATCTTCGCCTGCCTCAATAGATGGGCCGCCATTATTACAATAACACCGTGTCTCACTCACCAAATCTTATAGACTGACTGTCGAAAATTGCTCGCTAAGAGGAGTCAGAGGGGGCTAAAAGAAGAGGGGAATGGGGGGGGGTGTCTGAGGAAGCGATAAAAGCTGAAAAAAGAACCCGTATGAAAATATCGCTTGTAATCTGTTTGTCGTGCATGCAAAAAATAAACCGGCGATAAACTGATTTATCTGTGAGCGTAAACATGCTTACAGTGCAGAGATAGAATTAAAGAATCCAGGAAATGTGGCTTCTTGATTGTTCGGTGTTGTCATGACCAAGGTGGGCAAGACAAAGGGCTCATTCATCACACTGCAATTACCAGGGAGGTATTACAGCCGTGATAGCGGGGAGGAGAAAATGAACACTCAGTTTGAATCCGATAAAGCGACGCTGCAGCTGGGTGTGTCGTGGGCCTGTGCCGTGTCTGACAAGAGGGCAGACATCCATCAACACACAGCGTCCCGAGCAGGAGAGAAGAGAGGAGACGAGCAGCTCCACCGCTTCATTTATCGTCATCTGACTTTTTGAATTTCAAAATATTTTTGCCTGTGTGTTTTTTTTTTTGTCACACATTTAGGATTCCTCCATTCTGTCCTGGAGTTGTTCTTTTCTTGAAACGGAATTATATACTGCACTGTACAGTTCCTTATTCAAGTAGTTTGGTCTGAAACTGCTTTCAAAACCTACTGTCTTGTTTTAGTCATGTTAGAAATAAAACTATCAGAATAAATATTTCAGAAACTTAGAGATAGATTGCCATGACGTTTTGTACATATATTTCTAGTTTTTATAGGACGTATCTTAAGGACTCTGGCGATCTTGACCTTTCTATGCGCACTAACTGTTATTCTATTTTATTGAGATAAAATCTACACATATTAATGGAAATCTAAAGATTATTATCGGATTAAAGCTAAAATTTTTCATTGTTAGATAACACAAAACAGTTGAGAAACACATTTACAATCATTCCTATTCCGAATTCTTTTAATTGTAATTTTATTTAGATGCTCCTGAAAAGATCAGATGGTTAATTTGACATAAGTATCAGACTGCGTTTTCCCCTCCTGGTTCACAGAACAGTAGAGATATTCAGTCTTTTCTGGCATTTAGCTTCATTTGGACATCTTTGGAGAAGATAGACTGAAGTTTGAATGTGAAGCAGTTCTACCCAACAAGCAGGCCTCGTCCTGTTTGGTGCCTATCAGGCTTCAGATGGCTTGTAAATGCTTTATATGAACAAATGCAGTTTGGTAACAGGTAAATACATTTTTAGACCATGTGCTGTCCATCATAGAGGATCAGAGCAGATCATCAAAGACGACAATGTACAAACAAAACAAACAAAAATCACTTTAAAATTTACCAGTAGATAAGATGAGTAAATGCGTTTTGCCTACAGAGCACTTCAATGGACACACTGGCAAATTCGCCCTGATCATGCACCTTTGGGGGCAACTTAGGGTTCAGTGTCTTGCCCAAGGACACTTCTTTGAATGATTAGTGTGAGACTGAAATGTCAATTTCTTCAATTGACCTGAATGAACTTGGAGTTATATGACCATAACCCCAGATGAAATACTGATTTGAATGTTCACCAAAAGCATTCCTATATTTACACTTTCCCACATTCTGAGGACTGGCTACGAGTATGAACCTTTATCCGCCCCGATACATCATTTAATCATAAATGCGCTAAACTGTTAACACTTAAGATTTGAATCTTTGTGCACTTCATTTTATGCATTACCCATCAATAACATGTATCGTTTCAGCTCTGTCAGTATTTATATGGATGTACTTATATGGCTCATACCTACACACCCAAATACAAACAATATTTTACTTGATAATCATACATTATAATCATACTGAATATGAATAGAACTACCAGATTTGATACATTTTATGTTTATACATTATATAATACAAGTAAACAACACACATATAATATAATATAATATACAATTATATATTGTTTTTCTTTCTTTCTATAATGCTAACATCATCAAAACATATCTTTCAATTTGAAATATTAGAAATTGCATAGCATTTTTTTTTTTTTTTCACTTTCAAGTTCAGTTTCATTTGCAAGTTGCTTGGTTAGTTAGTTATTAAGTTTGTTTGTATTCTGCAGTTGTTCTGCTTGAATCTCCACTTGGGTTTTCTTGTTTTTGTCCTCTTTTGCATTACTTAATAAGATAAAGCAGTCGAGGGAGACTCTCGGCGAAGTGGTCAGCCCTACTTTGAATTGGTCTCCTCGTGTTGCTCCAATTTGAGAGGTCCCCAGTCATCTTTGTGATGTGAGTGGCGTGTTAATCTCCCTCTCTCTCTCTCAGGCTCTCTCTCTCTCTCTCTCTTTTTCCTGGCTGCGAGGAGCAGGGTTGAGCCTTGGAAATAGATCACATCAGAAGGGACGCTTGGCTCCTGATGATGGGCGCCGTGTTTGTTTCATACATGCATGATGAGCAGCGCGGCTCTCGGCGGGAGTCGTCGGTTATGGCATAACGCTGCTGCCCGTGGTCAATGTGCCGCCTGGTCTCGGCCCCCCCTGGGAGAAAACACACGCTGCGCTTCATACTTTTGCTATTTGATACAGCGGTGTGCATTCTGATGCGTTCATGTGTGTTTACTGGTGCGGGAGACAGCCATGTGAACTGAGTGCGAGCTCACGCAGAGCACAGGAACGCCGCACAGAATGTCAAGATGACACATTGTGTTTGTGTGTGTGTGCTTGTGTGTGTGTGTGTGTGTGTGTGTGTGTGTGTGTGTGTGTGTGTGTGAGTTACGACGCAATGGTGAAAGACTTTTAGCACACCTGCAAAGTGAAATGCGACACCTTTTTCGTATAATACACCTATGCAGCTTATACATTTACTAACACTAATTCTGCTTGGTGTTGCTGTAATCAACAGCTTAATTAATTAGTTAATTAATTTGTCAACACATGAATCACTAAAGACAACATGAGAAACTAATAGAACCAAAAAAAAAAAAAAGGGGGGGGGTCGGGAAAAAAGCCCAAAATAAAACAAAATAATCATTTGGACTGTCCATGCGGTTTCATGAGAACTAGCAGTGTTATATTGAAGTGTTTCTGATATTTTGAATGCCTCATGTCAATAATGTGATGGAAAAAATGTGACAAACATGTTGGTTTAATGTAGACCACACAGTAACAGTGTTTAAAAGTGATTAGCACCCTCCCCTCAGTCTGGAGTCTGAGCCTTTCTGGATGTTCTCGCTCTGCATGCACGCGTTTTCTCATGGTAACCTGATTCCCTTCCACAGTCCAAAAGGATGCGTTTGAGGTTAATTGATGAATCTACTATTGCATGTGAGTGTGAGTGAGACTTATCTTTCTGTGTGCTTGTCCTCTGATGTACTTTTGACCTGTCCATGAGGATGAGGTCTGCTCTCACTCGTATTCAGCTGTGATTGGCTCAAGAGCCATGTGTTGCCTGCACTAGTATTGCTTTTTTAAATTTTCATAGGAAGGATTTACTGCCATCAAATATTGGCCAATCACAGAAAAGCCAGAACGGTCCTTTTGTAAAAGTATGAACACTAGTACTGCCATCAAAGCCCTCTTATCTAGGGCTGGATTAAACTTCAAACAAATCTCAGTGTAACGAAAAGACCGAATTCAGAACAAACCAGACCTGAAAACCAAATAAACACAGACGATGGCGGGCCTCAGTCACCTCGTGATTGAAGTAGTTCTCAACTGACAAAGCATATTCTCAGTTGCTCCCTTTTTCAGGAGTTAGATCATTAAATTATTGTATCTTAGACAAGCTTCATGCCCGATGCCCTTCAGATGGGGATCTCCAACACTCAAGGTCAAGATCTGACTGAAGCATCACCTGGAGTTAATTCTAATGATACTTTATGAAATTGGTAACCAAGTTGTCATTGCTGCAGCTTTATTGGGCCTTTATCTCATTAGTGTAGTCATATATGTCATATACTGCATTTAAAAAACAGTTGTAGAGGCGCAGAGCCATCGTCTGTCTTTTCTTCTCATTTGGCAAACAAGCCAGAAACTTTATTTATAAAGCACTTTAAAAACACCACAGTGACCAAAGAGTTCTACTTATGGAATAAATAACATGTAAAGCCCTTACTGATACAGACCAAAGTGAGCTGTGGGGGCAGTGTTGAAGTGAATGACATATGGAAAAAGTGTTGTAAAAGCCAAAGTGTAACACCTCCAGTTGTGTAACGGCTTGACAGCCTGCAACATGTCCTCTGATTGTCGCTCATTCACCATACTAAGATTAGACTTCTTCCTGCTTTTTGTCTCAGGTTTTGGTCAGTATGTTGATTTACAGCAGTGCAGGGTTATTTAACCCTGGTCCCTGTGGCTCGCAGTCCTGTATGTTTCAGGTTTCTAGTTGCACACCTGGTTGCAATGAGGACTCATTACTGAGTTTTCTACAAGCAATGACCATGATGCCAACATTTAGACTGACGTGTGCTGAAGCAGGGAGAGAGCTGAAACACGCAGGACTGCTGCACACGGGGGCCAGAGTTGAGTAACCCTGCTCCAGTGGACGCTGGGACACAGTGACGTTTGCACAGCTGTAGTGAACCACCTGTGTATGAATGAGCCTTTAGCATTCGTCACATCTATTCCAATCCTAGCATTGGTTTAGTCCTCCATCTCGAGCCATCCGCGTATAGAAGTGACTTTCTGGTCAACAAACCAAACCCAAATCTGCACCATCGAAGGCTGAAGATGCACATGGCTACTGGTGGTGAGTGCTCCGAGATTCTGCTACATGAGTGAAATCCTTTCACCAATGAAATGCATTTTAGCTTTTCTTTACAGCACGCGACTGCTGCTTGACGTGCACGTTTTGAGTTTGTCTCAGCTACTTTCGTTGCTGTTTCTTCTTGTTGGCTTTAGTTTATGAAACTGTTTTCTAGAACTTCTGGTGAAATCCTGAATATCGAGCATCTTCCTCCTGCTCTGATATTTCAGCAACTTGTTTGACTCTCCTCATGCTAAACACATAAATATACAGGTGCATTTTACCATATTTGAGTGAACTTAACACACTTTCAGGTGTGAACGCACTCCTTGATGTAGATGTTGAGAATATCAACATTGTTGATGCAGTGAACCTTTTTTTTTTTTTTTTTTTGATATATAAATGTGTGTTGCTACACCTCATATCATAGAGGGTATTAGCCAGCCTTGGGCATTCCACAACATCTTATGATTAATAGCGCTATACCTGAGGGAGATATATAGAATAGGATTTTGTGCATGTAATGAAATATTAAAGCGTAATCCGAGCAACCCCAAATATCATAACTCATGGTGCAGATGGCAGACAATGCTCAGGGTCAGCTCGGTGTTAGGACCCCACCTCGCACAGGACTGTGGAGGAGGGATTAGTTTTTATCATTTTTTAATATCTCCAGCACAGCTTGTAATGCATTAATTCAGACAAGCCTTGGATTTATTGGAGAATGTGGCTGTGTGAGAGGAGGCGGCAGGGGAAAAAAAGACAGGTAACCCAGCTAGATCTGTGACCTCTCTGGTAAGCCGCAGTACACAGGGAAGCTTAGCAATCACACCATTGTAATAAATAAAAGATCCCGTGTAAATCCACTGGACATTGAATCTCAGAGGTTTTATGTTGTATGTTTTCAACTGTTTAATAATAAATTCGTGTTTTCAGTTGCTTGTGCTAATACAGGATTTCAGAAGATTCACATAGCGCATTATTGATACTGAAGGAAAACAGGATGCTTGTTTTTTGTGTGTGTGTGTGTTGGCGGGGGGGGGGGGGTCCTGATGTAAAAAAAAAAAAACTTTCTTTATATATTGTTTTGTGGATTTGAGCCTAATGGAGAGTGGTTGGGAGGTTTCAGCTGCTCCACAGAACCATTTGGTCACACATCCCTCTCAGCCTATTCCGCCGTCTTCCCTCGAGCCGGCTTTCATCTTACACCTCTCTCACCCGCCACCTGCCTGTCAAAACCTTTACAATCGAGCCTCTATCTTTGCCTCCATTCCTGCTCTTGCAGGCTCTTTCCATGTCCCCGTCCTGCTTGCTTCCCCACCTCGATACCGGCCGTGCCCGCGCCGTGACTGCTCCGTCTGTGATTAAAATGTAGCCCTGGAAACAAATAAAATATGTAAGGAGACTCTCATAGTTTCGGCATCCTTGTGCCGTGATAGTTTGTGCTGTGGAGATGCAATTTGCGTTTTTTTTTTTTTTTTTTTTTTCCCTGTTCCTCTCCTGGTGGTTTCTGGCTTCAGTCGCCGTGTTTCTCTCTGGGTGTTTCTGGATCAAGACATGGCAGTTCTTGCTACTGAATTATAAAAAACCTCTTCTTGGTTTTTAGTTAATTAGTCCGAGCAACGAAGAAGCGGGGGCCGGGGGAGGGGGGGGCGCGCGGGGAGATTGATGGCAAGAGAGAAGTAGTGTGTGGAGGCAGCGAGGGTGGACTTTCCCTCCTTCAACTTGGTCCAAGTTGGCCCAGAAGAGGCTTCTGGGGAGGGAGTCTAGGTCAGGACTGAGGGAGGAAAGGAGTGCAGAGCGAACTGAACTTCAGGCTGTGTGGGCACGAAGAAACATTGGAAAGTCATCTCACATTTTTTTTGCTGCCCTCACAAACCTCATTGCTCTTGCCATGTGTTGATTTTATTCCCGACAATACCCTGCCGTACATCGATACGTTGTCTCCCTGTACAGTGTCGCACATCGGGAACCAAAGACGAACTCGCGGCTGCCTGCTCGGAGTGTCGCTAATTTAGTGTGTAATCTGTGATAAAGACTGCACAGCCTTCCTTCACTTCCTGATGGGGCTCAGCGGGTGTTGGTTTTAATTGTCATCTCGATCATTTCTCTCACTTTCAAAAACAG
Source organism: Salarias fasciatus (assembly GCF_902148845.1). NCBI lineage: Eukaryota > Metazoa > Chordata > Actinopteri > Blenniiformes > Blenniidae > Salarias > Salarias fasciatus. The sequence continues at coordinate 16,927,249 of NC_043749.1, forward strand.
AACCTTGACAACTTACATGTAAGGCTCTGCCTGTCGGCAGGCGGGTATTGTTTTTTTTTTATTACTCCTAACTTCACTTCCCCCGTTTCAGCAAAAGATTGTCAGTGTGGTGTAATGTTCTCAGGCACGACGGGATTTTAGGTGTGTTAGATTGATTACACATATCACATGATTAAATTGGTCTATGGATTATTTACAGCATATTTTTAACATTTCAATCTTTTTCAATATGTATATATAATTTTGGAAATTTAAATTTCCCCATTATCAACAGACACCAAGTCACAGCTTTGAATTAGTGCGGCGGTGGTGCTTTAATAAGCGTGCATGTCAGGAACGCGCTGCTCCTGTCACTTCTCTCTGAGTCCCTGCTGGACGACAAACCGTCATTTAAGACCCACTCGCCGTGTTTCCCGGTCAGAAAAGTGCAGATGGAACCAGTTTTTCCTGAAGCCTCGGTTCACTCCGCTCAGCAGATGTCACCCTCCCCTCGGCAAACACTTGGACCAGACCCCAGCTTGCATGTAGCGACATGACCAGTCAGTGACAGTGACATAATGTGGCACCTAGAGAAGCAGCCAGGCTAGGAAGTGACAGACAAAGAGGCTGATGGGGGAAACAGACGCATATGTCCCAGCAGCGAGGGGCCGGACGCCTCCGTGCGCAGGCCTCAATATGTTCAGCCGGGGAGAGCATGAACGGCGTAATGCAGCATAAACAAGGAGGGCAGCGGCAGAGTAGCCCGATCCCCGAAGGGCCGGCCGGGGTTTGCTGATCATCCTCTTCCTCCTGCGCTCATGACTTTGAGCTGTGAAGCTGCCAGCAGCATTACCTGGAACTCTCAGTGCATGTCTGTAGAAGGGAAATATGGATGCATTAAGTCCAACAGACTCCGGTTTAGGGATGAAAATCGCTTCAATGAGCTGGGGTCATTTGGAAGCTCTTTGATGCGTTCGGCCTGCTCTGTTATCATTATGAGGCTTTTGTAGTCTTCAGCGCATTCATTATTCACACTGTTAAAACAAACCTTCCAATAAAGGAAACAGTATTATTAACATGTTGACAGCTAAATGGAAATCAAATGGATCTGAAACCAGTCAGATGACTCTTTTTTTTTTTTTGTTAAATAATACCACACCATGCATGCACTGCAAACGGGAAAAGCCTTCAAATCAATATATATTTGCTTACTCAAATTCACTGAATAAAAATTACAGAAAGTTCTAGTTTCTGTTGACATCATTGTGCCCTTGGTTTCAGTAATTTTTCAATAAATCCTTTTTTTCCTGTGTGCACGGACGTGACTTCATGTCATTTCATATGCAACATGTTTACAGAATGAGCCAGCTGTCACCATTATATGTGTGATCAACCCACAGGGACTCTGAGAATGAGCTACCAGTCCAAGGTTATTGTTTTTTTTTTTTATTTGCTGAATAGCTGCTGACCTCATTCAAACAATATGTATGATAAATAACATGGTGATTGCATGTATATACTCAAACACCTAAAAACATTTTGAAGGGGAAAAAAATGTTTTTATTCCTTTTTGTAACGAGTTACGGCAAATTTTGGTCAATGGATTGAACATATGTAGCTCTTCCCAACTGCTTGAGCAGCTCCAAAGTGCTTTACATTGTTAGTGTGCAAGAACACTTCTAGATGTGGACAACTGAACTTGCAGTCTTCCAACTGAGAGACAACCGGTCCACCAACTGAGCCGTAGCTAAAGAAAAGTGTCTTAAGCCATAAGCTTTGGAGAAGAAGCTGCCAAACAAGCATCCAGTGCGATGACACCCATCGCATTACTGTGCGGGCCAGACAGCTCATTAGCTAATTATCTGCAGCCCATTGAACAGCGTAGAACTGTAGCAAATGTCACTACATGAGAAATGCTGTTGTTTTCTGCTGGTAAAACACTGCGTGTCCTTAACATCATCTTTGTTTCCATCCTCTCTTCATTACGCTGCCAGCTCAGGTGTCAATCAAACATGGAGACTTTCCAGTTCACCCGAAGGTCTGAGGCGGAAACACTTAACTATTTTTTATATCTATATGTAATGAAAAAAAATACTCATATCGTTGTTTGTCATTCAGTGTTTTGTTTTTTTCTATGAGCTCCTCTGAGTTAATCAGATTTACAATTTGGTTTATGATACTGAATTACGTGATTTCACTTTGATGATGCTCCAGTTAATGAGAATTGATAATAATAGTTCTCATTTAAGTAAAATTCCTGATTCAGGTTTACCAGTCCCATAATTTTTTTGAACCTGGTAGGAATAATAGGATCCTTCTCTACCAAAATGAGGAGACATCTCGTGGCTGCAGTAATTACAACATGCACAGAAGAGGAAGAGGTGTGGTGTAGAGATGGAGACTGTCTTTATCTGAATAAGGGAGTGAATTGTAGAATGAGTCAAAAAGTGACCGAATACAATATAAAACACTCTGAGCACTAAAGGAAAATAAAAAGGTATTTATATGAAAATAACTTGAATGAAAAATTGCCCGTTTTCACTCGTATCACGACCTTACCTGAGATGGGGGTGTGTTCAGTGGTCTTTGTTTTGTTTAGGTGTGATGACACACACACACACACACACACACACATCTCACATTCATACGTGTGACTGAAAGCTGAAAAGCTGATTTAGTGTCAGGATGTGTTGCTTTGCAGCGTCACTGACAGCAGCTGCCCTGTATTTGTGTTTTGTTGGAGAAATATCTCAAAACACTTGACTTTTGGTGTGAATATTTAATGTTTTCCGAACACAACGTGCAGAGGTTGTTACATGTAGCCAACAACACAACAACCAGCAAACACTTTTTTTCCCCCTTTGTCTGACGTATGCATGTGGCCATGTGGAATGTAACTGCCATTATCTGTTTGGTGTAGGTCTCAGGAATACAAATACACTTCTGCTATGTCACTATGTCTGTGAGACCGACTCGCCAGGGAGTCGGTGTTCCAAACATGTAGGAACACAAATGATCTCTCTAAAGCAAAACCGACACTGACTCTACCAGTACTACTACGATATCAGCGTGTCGTGCAAACCTATACGTTTTCTGAAAATAGAAATAAAAAGTAAGTTATTTAAAGTTTTTTTAATGAATTTTCACTAAGATATCTCTTTCTTACTCCTTCTTATACAAACATCTTTCGCGCTGCAAACGAAACATTTGTCAACCAACATCTCAGCCTGTGGATTAATGATTCTCCTGCAGCTTTTTATAAAAAATTTAATTTTTAATTTTTCATCAGTCAGTCCTAAAACAGATACATGTGTGAGCATAATATATATTTTTATATTGATCCACACATCGCTAGCCAGTGCTGCCGAGTAGAACGTTGAGTCTCTAAGCATCACTTGGAAAATCGCGAGTATCACTTTCCCACTGTGATGCTACATTACAGACTCTGTTGATAAATGTTATCTGATACACAAATGATTGAAATACAGTATTAATTGATGACCTGTTGCTGTCCATACGGAATCATTTACTCAGTTAAAAAAACAGAAAAGTTGTAGCACAGTAGAATTTCTACAGAATGTCTAGCGGACAGATATGTGTGCACGGACATATTTTATACAGTTAACACACCTGAAAGAGCAGACACCTTGTCAAACGGGGACAACCGACTAGTTTTTGGAGTTTTTTTTATTGCTGTTGCTGCATTAGCATTTAACTCCACTCCCCACTCTGCCAAAGTTTCTGAGAGTTGAGTTTTACTCACTGTCTCTCACCACTTTTTTTTTTTGTTTTGTTTTTATATATACTGTATATATTCCAACTTGTTTTCCTTGGATTCATTTCCTTCAAATTTCTTCTCTGTCACTCCTTGCGGCTGGGTGTTTTCGTACAGTGGAGATAAGGAGGCCGGGGTGATCTGGAGTCTTGCTCCATCAGACAGCAGAGTATTGAGAGGCCAGCGTCGTCCTGATGGCCTGCTGCGCCACATAAATCAAACACATGCACACACAAGGACAGAAAGAAATAGATTAAAAAGATATCTGTGACAGATTGACTACCCGGCTGCCTTGTAAAACAGAACGACCAAAAAAAAAAAAGAAAAAACATATAGATACTTGTGCAGTTGTCTGGTATCACAAAATCTTGGTGTGAGACCTTGAATGAGTAAACCCTGACTCTGAGAGCACGACGCACTCACAATTTACAGCCCGGTTTACTGGCCGGACATCACTCTTGTGATCAAGCTTGCGGACTTAACCTTAAAGCAACATCAAAAATGACATGTCCACAAATTTTTGCTCCAACTTAATTGTGTCTCTCAAGGTTCGCCGCATCGGACGGCGTCTCATCAGGCAAAGCAATTCCTACTCGGTTGGATTGTGTGTTATTTGGAGATTGCCACAACCACTAAACACAGATTAAAATGAGATTTACAAATGAATGCTGCTGATAAATGTTTTTTGTAATTTCCTCGGTTGTTTAATCCAGGAGGTCACCGCTTCCACTTCATCACCCATCTCAATTCTCTAAATCACATTCCTCCCGCCGCTCCGTCCTCCTGCTCCGGCCATTATCCCTCACAGGTTATATAGCATGCAAAAGGTTTTAGTATTTAATGTGAGTCGCCACGTAATGCTCATGTTGTGGGGCGTATTAGCATGTCTCCGCTGAACCTAAACACCTCCGCCGTCTTTATGCACATCGCCTCTGCGATGATTTCTATTTTGGGCAGGAATTGATTTTCATCGGCGATAACAAATGTTCTGCGTTGAGATATCATCCCACCCTCCCATTTTCATTTACTACTTCTGATGCAGAAAAGATTAGATTCTGGTGCCAAATGGTTTGGTTAATGATTTCATTCTTGCTCTTCATTGAGATATCAGACCCCACTGTCTCCTTTCCATTCACATTTCCAGTGTTGTTGAGATTAGATTCTGTTGCCAAATAATTTTGTGCTCGTCGTGTAGATCAGTCTGAATGTCATGTCAGATAAAGCCATGTCAGTCCATCTCTCTGTTTGCTCCTGCAACAGTGCACTGTGCGATTTATTCTTGTGTATTTTATGTTTTGTCTTCGTAAATGTGGAAAAGCTAAGCAGTTATAAGGGAAGCAGCAGACTTTACGACTCCAGCCACGGCTGTATTTGATGTTTAAGTGGAGCGAAGGAAATGGATTCATCAAGGTCAGTGTGTGGAAACTTTAGAAAAGTTAGAAATAAATGAACAAAGCTAGTTTTGCTAAGAAATTAAATGAACTTGTTCTGTGTACTTTAACCTTCACCAGATGTTTCAAACTCATTTGCGTTAAATGTCTGCATAAAGCCGGTTGGTCAAAAATAATGATGGCATGAAAATGTAGAATTACCAACATATTTGCATTTAATGCACTCTTACAACAAAATGTATTCTGAAAAATCAGGTATCTGTGGGAATCTATGGAAACAGGTCTAATGTGAAATCCTCTTTGAAAGAAAGTAGGCTTTGGGCCAGTTTCGGCCTGCAGGATCTTCTCTGGGCTTCCTGCATTGTTTAAGGTTAAATTATTTTCATGTCTGTCAATGAAGTATATTCATTGAAAATGTTAAATTGGCAAGCAGCATTCGATCTGTAACAAGGCAGTTTACAATGCAGCTATGCATAAACAGGGGTCAACATTATTCTCTCTCTCTCTTACTGTATATATATCAGTCAGTGAGTTGGTCTGTTGCTTTCTTTGTTTACTCACTGCAGGTAATATTAGGACTTATGAAGACAGATTTCTATAATATTACAGAAATACACACTTTTTAGGCTTTTGATAGAAATTTGTTTCCTTCCCTCTACTGCTTTTTTGTGCATATTATTTGAATATAAATGTAAAAAAAAAACATTTTGCCACAAGAGGCTGTGGTTTATTTTACAATGCAAGTGTTGTCAGACAGAAGTAGGAAAAAGCACAACCAATAATAATAGTAATAATAACAGTTTTCTCCTGCCAGGCGATGCAGCTCGTCTCAGTACTTATTGAGGGTTATTTGTCATATTCTCAGAGCACTCAATGGATTTTTTTTCAATATTAGTAAGAAAAGTGTTTCAATCACAATGAAGAGTCAAAAAGTTTTTTTTTTTTTTTTCTTTTTCCAAACGGAGCGAAAGCAAGTTGTTATTTAGATGATTTGTCAGTTTCTTTTCAGTCGGAGTGAACGGCGGAAGTGGCGAACCAGCAGCAGAGGTCACTGTACAAGAAAAAGATCCACGCCGCATTTAATTTATCTGAATTCTCCAGATGCTATTTTGGGCTGATCGACGCAGCAGCTTGCACACAATGCAGAGTGAGTTTGGACTGGCTGCATCCTCGTCGTAAATTGACTTGATGTTGGATTTGTAATAATTCTGGCTCTATCAAGATGGCTTGCTCTCAGTTTAGTTTTCAATCAGCGGCTAATTGGGATAGTCCAGCAGGGACGTGAACAGCTTTACCAAGACCACAAACAAATGTGTAAATAAAGAGCGGGCTGCCGGCTGTATTGACTTCAGGGTGTATTGGCGAAGCTAACAGAGTGTGTTGGATTGGTGTGTTTGCGGGTTAATTGCCCCCTTGACACCAAACCAACTGTAATGAGACGATCTGTAAATGTCTGTCGTCCCTCAGAGTCATTTGGTAGGAAAATAAAAAGTGAAACGAGAACGAGAAAGCTCAGAGTTTGCAGTGTGGCGAAGAAATCTTTTCTCATCCAAAGCGGAGTGTTTGATGTGTGTGTGTGTTCATGTTTTTGAGTTGATCACAAGGAAAAATAGTATAATTGAAGGCAGTTTGCTAATCCTCAGAAATATCTAGTTCTCATGAGATTTTACTTTATGCTTCAAATTGAAATGTTGCGCTGGTAATTATTCTCTTGCTACACTGTAAATTACATATTTAAAACTAGAGGAAATATGTATAATTTGTAACTTCGGTTCAGTTACCCACTTGAAGGTAAGACAGAATTAACTCCACGTCAGTCACTAGTATCACATTTCCAACCATACCTCATAAAAGTGTTGATATAAATTATTTTTTTTAAATGGAAAATAAATAATAATAAACCATAATCCAGAACTGCAGAATCCTGCAGCTGATCCAAGCAGACTGCAGCTGACAGCAGGGCGGGTCATGATGGCATTCTGGAGAAAACTTTAGAAAAACCACACGTGAGCAGCGAAACGTGGAAACCCCACCCAGGATCGTCTCAATATGAATCAAGAGTGGTAACCTGTGCTACACTGCTGTGAGCTACTCATTCTGTTTGTTTTCCGGCATTGTTTAAATCATTATGTTTAATGCAAAACTTTTGGGAATAATGTCAATGATTGCTACTACTGGATGAATTGAAAAAAAAAAATCCCAACTATTTGATTGGCGTTGCATTTTTTTCCATCAAAGTTACAAAAATATCTCAAAATCAAAGAGGACAGATTCAATCAACCAGAGGTAATGTGGCCAGATAACGCTTTAACGTGTTTAACGACCTGCAGAGTCAAATCTGCCCACAAGTAGACAGATATTTGTTTGGGTTATTTGAGTTTTGAGAGCTGATCCTTCAACAGCACTGCAATGTTTTCATTAAATGTCACACAAAATGTGAAATCTAATCTACATTGAGAGTTCTACATTCATAATGTCCTGTTTCGGTATCTGGTGGGACACAAAACAATATGTATGCGGCTGCCCCTCTGTGGGTCCCTCTCTTTTTGAATTGCAGCACAGGAAGAAAATCAAATTGCTAGAAGTTAGTGTTTGCTTTGCTGAGAGCTTCAGAGTGCAGGCTGCATAATGTCATTACTGATTCAGTCAGCAGAGGGGGTTGTCAGGAAGGATGGAGGGGGCGAAGAAGCAGGAGGAAAGTGCAAAAAAGAAAAAAAAAACTCAGCTAAAATTAAAAAATGCCACAAAATGAAATAAAGATGAGTGCTCTGCTGAGCCTCAGACTGAATATAAAAGACAATCCTGTGAAATATACATGCTGGCAGGAGAGTTGTGCAGAATGCTAAGCTCCAAACTCTACCTCTAACCCACCACGTCCTGAGCCTGTTGATCACCCCCGAACATTTAGGGATCAAACCAGCGTCTGGGATCTGTCCAATGGAGCGGCTTCCTCATCGCCGTGGCAACAAGAGACAGGAAGACATGAGGGGGGGAAGAGACCGTCTCTCTTATTTAATAAGATTTGATGTTATTTTTTTCCTGTCTGTAATGCCTTTATTATTGCAGATTGGCTTAGCGATGAAAGGTATCGATTGTGAGCCGGAGACCCAACTGGGATGGAGGGAGACGGAGACGGGGGGTGTGGGCCGTTACCGACAGGTGATTTGTATTTGTTAAAAAAAAAAAAAAAAAAAAAAAAACACGCTCTCTCCCTGCTTATGGAAGGTGTTATTTTCCAGCGTGCATAACTTGAGCAGAGAGGGGTTTTACTTATTTGAATAAATCGGAGCATCAGTCCCTGGAAGAGCTGCTTATTGTCAGACCTGACGTGCACAGACAGTCCAGCAGCGAAATGCGGTGCATGCAGCAGCGTGACGGCTTGAAAAATCACACTTGCGCATTGAAACCAACTCAAGAAGGCAAGCGATTCTCTCAGCTAATTCAAGAGCATTAAACACATATTGATTGAGTATTGACTCGTCTGTACTGATAGTTAATTGTGCTTAATTCAGAGCTGTATGTTCCGAGGCGCATTTAATCCCACTTAAGCTCACAGGCAAGACTGCTAACTGTTTTAGTCTTTCCAGCAAATCTGGGATGAAAATGATGAATTGGAGCAATGGGGGAGGAAAAAGAAATGCCCAAAAAGCAGAGTTATATGGAGATGATGAGTGAGCAATTGTGTTTGTGCTCCTATTCTTAGTCCTGCAGTGGGGAAACAGGACTAATGATACTTCCCGACCTTAGAGCTGAGCGCTCAAGGTCAGCCCTTCACCGATGCATCGTGGGCAAGGTGTCCCGGACTCCGAGCAGCTCCGCCGGATCCAGTTTGTTGCTGCTGCCGTTGTTTTCTGTGATTTCGCTCCAGAATTCATCACTGTTCTCCGTGAAGGAAAACAAACAGATACAATCACAGGACAGGACAATTTATTCGGTGGTGCAGCTCTGAAGTTACCAGCAGCACTCGCTCTGCAAGTTATACACTTGATTTTTCAATATTTCTTCAAATTATAAACTGATTATAAGCTGATTACTTCACACTGCTGGAAAAGTTTTGGAAGAGAGGCAAACTGAATGTCAGAGACGATAATGAATTAGCAAAATATATAAATTTTTATTCAGAAATTACAAGAACATGGTGAAGTTATGTCTGTTAAAAAAAGCCCCGAGTCGAAAGATCTTAAAACTCGTACGCTAAAACTACCGTTTTTCAGGAACTATAAAGAGGCAGTCAGAGTGTTTTGCAGGAGTGGCCTGCAAGAAACTAAAAAAAAAAATGTAATGTTTATGTATAGTTTCAGCTGCTTTTTTTTTTTTTTAAGTAAATGCAAAACACTCTGAAATCAGAAGAAAAGTCAGATGTCTCAATATCCCAGTGAGTAAGCTACTGACTGGTTCAAATCTAAAAAGAAAGGAAAGTTTCTTCGTGGCCCTGTCGGGACAAACGGAACAGCCTTCATCCTTCTTTACCATTTCCTTCATTTCTCTTTCTGCCTTCTTCAAAAAACAAGTGGCAGCATGTCAAGCTCAGATTGTGACATGAAGCTTTCCAGTGTTTTTGTAATTAATTAAACTTTAACGATCAATAAGCCCAGCGCACCCTGCTGGCGTGGCGTGCCACCTCACTGCCGTGCACACAAGTGAAGCACATTCCACATACATATTTGGCGACATGCTGCTTATTCATCTCTCCTCTTTACCTTCGAGTTGTTTTAGATTGTCGGCTGAAGAGGACAATTACAGCTTATCAAAACTCACAGCTTCATCTAGCCGAGACTTCATCTTGCCTTGTTTATTGCATCATAAATAAAGTCTGTAAATTAATAAAATGTCAGTCAAGCACACTGTATTAGAGATAATAGAGTATGTATCAAGTTGCAGTGGCAGCTCAATATTAATCCACGTGCATGTGGATTACTGAGTGGTCTGTGTTTGCTAATTTAGCAGCAAAGACAATCTGATACTGATTTCTGGGAGTTTTTCTTGTTTTTTTTTTTTTAACACATGATGATCTGAAGCAGTACTCACATGAAACCTTTGTGTCACTGTGATACTCTTTACAAAGTTAATGCCTTCTAAACTATATTTTAGCTCTGTGGAAACAATTTTCACTTCTATTCTTTTTAATTAATTATTGAATTTAGAACAACTTTCCATTCACTTTATTGGTTTTTGATCTGTAGTTGCAGCTTCTGATAGCAGTACAGAAGAGAAAATTATTACCTAAAATGATCACGCGGCGTTTAATTCAACATGTAAAAGCTTGATTTGTGTTGAGGATGTACCTGTTTCTGAAATACTTGAGTATCACCCTCCGCGGCCACCTACTTTCTTCTGCACTAACAGAATTTCAAAGTGCATCTGACGCCTTCTTTTTTTGATAAATTAGTAACAGAGTTATTCGGGAGACTTTTCTAATGTGTTTCTTTCATCTGCTTTGGCTGGGTTGTGAAAAGAAAGGTAAAACCAGAGAAAGGAGGCGCGTTTAAAAGCTACTAAAACACTAAATCCAGTGCAAGAGGAAGATGGAAGAGGAAGGAGGGCGAAACGTTGACTGGAGGGAAGGAGAGTCAGGCTGTCTCACTTGCTTGGATCATTAATTTGTGTTCTAATTAGCGGGAATGCCACAGTTGGAATGCGACGCCTTCGTAAGGACGTCGTGAGTGTGTGTGTGTGTGTGTGTGTGTGTGTGTGTGTGTGCGCGTGTGTTTGTGTATGACCTGCCCTGGCTCTGAGTCTCCTGGCTTGTTAGAAATGACAGATTGACTTTCTCCTGCACCCCCCACCCGAAAGGACTGCCACCCTCCTCCTACCCCACCCTCCCATCTGCTCTGGAAGCGCGCCAGATCTTTAGACCTGTCTTGTGTTTACGCCGTGCGGGTGTTTGTGCGTGCACGTGTGTAGCTGTGTTTAGTTTTGTCATTGTTCGGCCGGGGGTACCAGTCGAGGGGTTCGCGCGAGGAAATTCTAGTCATGTTTTTGTCGCATCCATCACTCTCTCCACAGTGCATGCCAAGGCCGAGTCGGCTTTTTATGCTTGTTTGCCTTTTAAGAGCACCGTATATTGTGCGAGCCGATGCTGTAGCGAAAAGAGCATAATGTCAGCGATGTTTTGCTGTTAATCATGTCTGTTTGCTTAACATGCGCGATATCGCAAGTCCTTGGACTCAAACTTACAAAGGACCGCTGGCCAGCCGAGGATGAATCCGCTCAGTTAAGCTCCCCGCCCACTAACTGTGAAATAGCTCCGTGAAAGAGCTGAAATTAACCGCATAGGTCACTGTTCATTTCCTGTGTTTTCTCACTCATTGTGGATAAACTGCCTCAGCCGAGCTTTTCATCAGCTGTCCCTTGGTTCTTAAAGACCCGGTCCGTGCAGTGAGCCTCTGCTTCCTCAGGGCCTGAAAACATTCATTTAGATAGTGCCAATATCCAATCTTCCAATACGTTTCCTTTGGACATATCTTAAAGGAAGAAACCAGAGAAATGTATCAGTGTTGCTATCCTTTGGTCATTGACATCACATTTATAAAGCCTGTGAGTTTGTGCTGGTGTGTGTGTGTGTGTGTGTTAGTTATTCCAGCGGAGCGTCTAGCCCAGGGACAGAGGAGAGCTGGCCCACACTGTAATTGAACCACAGATCCTGCTAGACTATTAGTCACAAGTCTCGCTCTGTCCAGACCCTTTTATCGCTGTGGAATCAACACAAGCTGCAGGTCAGCAATACAAATGTAGCTATCATAGAGAGCCCCGACACGTTTTCCTCCATACAAAACCTCCTCAACCATTTCTGCACAGAAGTAGGACGTTCGGTGTAAGAAACACTTCCACAGATTCGGCTGTGCCTTTATATCATTATTTCTGGAAGAAAGCTGTTGGTTTTATAAATCAGCATGTGCAAAAGTGAATGTCCAGTGTATGATATGGCATAAATGTCATTGTATCAATTAATATGAAAGTAATTTTGCATCTGAATTAGGTCAGATTGGTAAAATGCTCTGATGGTTAGACTGTTGTGTGTTCAATAAGAAGCAAGCTTTCTCTGCTGCATCGCTTTTTCCTCTTTGGTTCCATTTCTTTGCTCGAACATAAAAAGAGCATCAGTTATTTACTGTAGCTTGCAGACTTGTTTTGATGCACATGAGTATGAGTCAGAAAAAAAAATCAAGCCACACTGGTGTATGGTTCAAGGAACCTTGAAATTATTATCAAAATATATACATTGCTTTTGGTTTTTAATTCCTTTCACATTTTTAATGTATAAAAATGTTTAACCACGATCTATTTCATAGCTTTTGTATCCTCTTCCTGCATCCAAACACATCTGAGCCGGATGACTTGACTCTGCTTCACTTCACTCCTGGATTAACCTTCCGCATTTTGTTTTTGTGCCTGACTGTGTTTCATCCTTCCATAGAGGACACACACCGTTTTGTGGAGGCACGGTATTTTATACATGTGGGCGGTGGCATTTATGTGAGTTTCCCTGCGATTTTCACACATCTGGATGTTGACCGTGACCAAATGTTCGTCCGCTGGGCCGCAGACCGCAGGTGAGATGACCTGAGCTGAACCAGAGCGGCGGTCCTGTCTGGTACGGGGAGAAAGACGACGTATGGCTGAAACACTTTGGTCCTGATGGAAAGATGGCAGGCAGGCGGTCCCGAAAGAAACAGGCCTACTTAAATCACTGGATTGCGTGACACAAATAACCAGAGTCGACAGAATTGTCTGTGGAAAGACAATTCCGTGTTTCGCTTTTTTCTTCATATCTACTTTGATATTGGGTCTCAGACTGTGAAACCAAGTCGAATGATGGAAGACCACGGTCTCTGGGGGAGGGCAAGCAAGCGAGGTGGGAAAACGAGGGGGGAGCGGGTGTGAATGAAAGCTCCGGACAGTTCTGGACGGGCAGAGGCAGTGACAGCTTCTCTCTCTCTCTCTCGTTTCCCTGCTTCTGTCTCTCACCCCCTCTCAAAATATAATCACTGTTCAATTCGACTCCTCTTCACCTCCAGACAGAATTTTGCACAAAGTCCAGCACACACTAAGCAGTTGTGGGATTGATTTAGGTTTCTATCTACAGAGCGCCGCTGCCGCCCCCCCCTCCCGCCTCAGGGCTCGTCCTGAGGAGCAGAATGAGAGCAGGGCCGCTGGTCAGCACTCTGGCTTTCTGCATCCAGATGGTAGATGTGAAAGATCCCAGTTAGGGGTCCCAATGCTGTGTCCTTGAAGCCGGGTGATTTATACACTGGCAAAGGCATCCAAAAGGCGGCGGAGAGGAAAACACACTGTACATTGTGTGCTTGCGTGGGTGCCGTCGTATCTTTATTTACCTTAAAATCTGGCGTTTTCATCCCCTTTTAATCGAATTAGCCTCTTAGGATAGAGTCGTTCAGGCGGCAGACTTGTGGTTTTTGTGTTAATGATGCTACGGTGTGCCGTGTCGCTTCCCCCTCAGTAGCAGGTGTGTGTGTTTGTGTGTGTGTGTGTGTGTGTGTGTGTGTGTGTGTGTGTGTGTGTGTGTGTGTGTGTGTGCGCGCGCGCATAACCTTGAAGTGAACAGGGGAATGTCGCTTTGCCCCGCTGCCAGCATCTCTGAGGAGTTTAATTCGCTGGCACCTCCCACTGTTTTCTCTCCAATTAACTCTGCCTTCAGCCCGGTAAAGACAGTCTGGCCCGAGACGGAGAGCGCCACCCCCCCCCCCCCCCCCCCCCCCCCCCCCCCTCACCTCACAGGTTTGAGCTTTGCCCCCTCCCGATCAGCCCCTCTCAGCCCCACAAAGAGCATCTCCTGCAGCATGGGGACGGTTAGACTTTATTTTAATTTTTGTCTAATCATTTTACTTCATGCTAAGAAGTCCCAGCTTGCTCCCAGATGAGGGGGCAGATACTGAGAGGCCTGGGGGGGCTCGGGGAGGGGGGGGCGCTGATAGATGAGAGAAAGGTAGAATGTTGATTTATTGAGAAGGAGTGAAAGAAATTAATGAAAGATCCAGAGACGCAGTCACCATTGTGCCACTGGAAATATATGTGAATGTTTGCATAGATAAAGCAAACGTAAGAGGAAAGATGATAAAAAAATCTTTGAAACTCAAGCTGTTTCAAAATAAACGTACAAATATGACTGAAATGCTTCTTGCGGGTTGCAGCTAAACAGCCTGTTCTTCAAACACCACCAAATGTTCTCTTGATTAAATATCTCAACTTGACTTTGTTTGGCTGATTTACATCTTTCCATTTATTGAACCGTTCAGGAAGCTGTTTGCAGTTGCAAATCTGTTTTAGTTTAATTAAAAATGATCTGCGGTGTGGTTGTTTGGCTTTAATTTAATAAACTCTTTTCAGTGGTTACTTGAATTTATGCTAAAGTTAATTTCTGTGGGTTGAAACCAGATTGTTGCTCCTTTTTGAATAAAGCTGGAGCTGCTGTTCAGGTCCTGCTGGAGCTTTCGTGCATCTGGACGTCATCATGGAAACAGACGTCCAGGACTTCATTTAATGTGGTGAAAACGGAAGTAACACTCTATCGCTACTGTAATGAAGAAGATTTTTATGATCACTTTTTACCTTTTACTCGATATATTTGACCTCAGATATGTTTAATTTATTCGGTACTAATTTGATCAAAGCTGCTGAAGGCAACAATTATCAATGCTGAAGCTGCAGAACTTCACAAATCAGTAATGGTTAAATGAACTTTCAAAGATGAAACTCCTAAAAATAAGGGATTTGATTTATTTAATTATGTTGAGGCATAATATAAACTGATTAATTTTTCTTTTAAATTATTTTGGTTTGGAGTCAAGTCAGTTGAATCATAATCTCTGATCTCAACGTCTAGAAATGGACATTTTCAACTGTTCTAACTCAACGACCAATGCAAAGCATACCACTTTTATGAAAACGCACATTTTATGCAGGACAGTAACACCATGTGGCGTAAATTAACATTTTCGGGACTTCCAGTGGCAATGGTACGTAATGTTGAGTTTTTTCTTCATTTTGTGAAATGCTAAAACTCTTTTTTCTGACTTTTGACAACAAAAACAACATAAGAGTAAACTCATTTTTATATATGTATTCTTCCTGCACAGTTGCAATCTGATTCGGGCTGAAATGATGGGCTGAAGGGTGGGAGCATGGCACAAAAAAAAAGGGTTTAATAAGGGACAACCATGTAGAGATAAACTGACACCACAAAAGGGAATAAAAAGACAGAATGCTGTAAAAACAAAGGAAAAGGTCAAAGAAAGTTGGATGAAGTAAAAAAAATTAAAAGCTCATGGGAGAATTAATGAAAATGGCAGAAAAATATGAAAGAGGACTGAAAACATGAGAGGTAAAAATGAGGCGCTTGTCATATTAACAGACGTGGGTGGAGGATTGAGAGACAAGGATGCAAGTGAGAAGGAAATAATGGACGGCTGAAGAGGAGGGGGAGGCGGAAAACAGTCTCACAAGCAAGGCCTAATTGTAGTCAAGGATGAAATGATGGGTGGAGAGGATCTACAAGTACAAAAGAGCATTAAGAAAGGAGACTGTGGGATGCAGAAATGACAGGAAAAATGTAGGGTTTGATGAGAAATCACAAAAGGAAAGAAGGAGCTTGTTCAAGATGAATGGAAAAAAGATCTATGGTTAAAAATAAATAAATAAATAAAATGACGGAAACAAGAATTGAAAGAAAAGAAGGAAATTTGTTGCTTCATCGTGACTCTAAGTAAACATGAGAATGTTGGGAACTCTGAACATAAATGTCTTGTATTGAGGGAATAAAACACACGAGACACAAATGAAGGAAGTTGGAAATGAAATGAAATTGGTTGTCGGCAGCGGGACGGCAGGTGGCAGGAGAAATAAAAAAAAAAGGAAAGCAAATGTGAGGAAAAGGAGCAGGTCTTTATTATGGTGAGTAACTCTGACACGCTCGCGTAGCGCCCAGTGCCAGTCCATCCGTCATCCAGCTCTCCTACTGATGAGCGCTGGAAACAAATCTGAGGAAGCCGGGCTTTAGTTTGCCGCCTGGGTGACTTGTCGCAGTCGTCACGAGCCCGTGTGTCCCTCGGATCCCTCCCCGGCAGACGTCTCCCAGCTCAGTTTCACCCGCTGGGAGTCTCTGCCTCTCTTCCGCACGCTTCCCTCCATCTCGTCTATTCATTATGCAGATAGTTGTGTTTTTTTTTTTTTTTTTTGGACAGTCCCCTGTGTTCATTCGATTCTTTATTTATCTGAAATGTTACTGCTGTTTATCTGTTCACAGACTCTGTGTGTGTATGTGCGCTTGATAAGTTGCGAAACGCAGAGGGCATCAATCACTGTCACTTAGCTGTTCAACATGTCGCTCATGCCGACGGAGTCCTCCTCCAACCCCCCCGCTTTTTTTTTTTTTCCGCTAAGTCTAACCTCAATGAATCCCAAACTCTTTTAATATATGAATCCATGAGGGGGAGAGAGAGTGAGGATGGAGAGGTGCGAGCCGGATGAGGACAAGCACTTTTTGCGCCTTTGCAATCTGACTCAAATATACGTTTACAAGCTCACAAATGAGAAATCCATGAGCTCCACGTCAGTTCTGATACTCCCCCCATGCCCGTGGCGGCCTGCCGGGCACTGCAGCCCCTCCTGCAGCAGACTTCTGCAACAGTTATTTAGATGAATGATTAAAGTTAAGGCACAGCCAGCAAAGAGCCTCACCACTCTTATTTAAGGAAGAATGGGCAAGCTGTCATCTTTTGATGCATTGCCTGCCATCGTGCATGCAAACAAGACACCCTCCCGCCGCCGCTGCCTCCTCGCTCCTCGGTTTTCCCTCCCGCTCCCTCTCAGATGTGTCCCCAAAGACTTGCTCCGGGTGATTGATCAGGGGCCGCCTGGCATCGCCGGAGACATACGGAGAGGCTGCCCACCCAGCAAGCGGGGCAAAAAAAAACAACAGTGGCATGTTGATCTGATGTGATCAGTAAGATAGGAGGAACAAGGGAGGATGACTGCACACAGTTGATCTATGGCCACGGAAGTCTGGCTCCTGAGAGGGGAATCTGCTAATGGCTTTATAGATAAAGCTTACCAAGGTTTGTATTAACTTCCTCCCTTTGTCTACCTCTGGGCAAATGGCACAGGGGAGTGTTGGGAAAGATGAATGCAGAGCGTGGGACATGAGCAGGGTTTTGCCAACTCCTTCTCTAAATGATTGTTTAAAAAAATGTTTGCAGGTTCAGACTTTTCAACAGTTACTTTCTTTACTAAAGTGAACGACAATCAACAACTGATAACTGTACATCTTCAATCTCCCTATTTACTCTCATAGTTTATAGTTCATTCATTCATCCACCTTCTGTATCACTTCATCTGCTTCAATGTACTTAAAATCACAAAGGATTTCATTCATCACTAGTATATTTAACCAGGGCATTTATGTCAAATCTTTCTCCAAAAGCAAAACTGTTTCAGGTGCTCCTCCAAGATTCTAAACAGGTCTAAACAGAGAAAGAAAGCAACGGCAACGTTATTGTTGCATCACCTTGATTTATTTTTCCAACTCATGTGCAGCAGGAGATGGAGGCATACTGGGAGGTAAACAGCTTAAATTCAACTTTTATAGGATTTTCAGTCTTACTTTCAGATGTTGTGACAGTAAAAACACCTTATTCCTTCTCTTTGCCTCACTTTCTTTCTCACCATATACATACATGTACAGTATGTACGTGACAAAAATACAATGCATATCCTTCTTCAATAGATCAAACTGATATTAAAAACATGAGTAAATGAGCTGCATCCTGCTATTCCTGCAGGAAGTTTCAAATCTCTTCCTGATGGTCATCCTCTTGGCCTCTGTCAGCTGGATGTCAGGAAGGACGACGGCTTCAGAAGAAGATTTTTGAACCAGAGCTGCTTGGGGTTGTTTTTATGCTGCTGTGGACTTGTGTCAGATTTCTGTCTGATTTCCGTCACTTAGGCGCCTTTACAGGTGCCTCAGATCTCATATTATCTCAGTACCAGCCTTTAACTTCAGTACAATACCCCCCTAATACTTGAAGTACCACAGAAAATTTGAGAATTCCTATTTTCAGAGAATATTACAGCTGGGTTTGCCTCAGACTTTAGTTTTTTTTTTTTTTTCAGAATTTTCCAAAATCACTATATAAGGCTACTAATGTTCAAGAAAATGTGATATTACCTATTGATATACACACATGTGGACAAAGGTGTACAAACAGGAAAGACTGTATATTATGACCAGCACCTGCAGAAAAAAAGCTGATATTTTCAAGACATGCAGACCTGTGAATGTATTAGCTTCAGCTAGCACATTTGAAGGATTTTTTCAAAATGCAGTTCTGATATTATCATGATAAAGACTGTTTTACCATTATTGACATTTTACAGTGCAATGGCCTGGATTGTGGGGTTTTGTTTAGTTTTTCAAAATTCAAATTTGTTCTCTAAAACATCGACATATTTCCTTACTTTCCCCGGCTGACATGTCCAGCTCTCCATCCAGTCTCTCCATGGTGTGCACAGACAAACGAATATGTTATCAATGCCGTTTCCACCAGATTGTCTTCATGTGAAATGTGAATATAGTTTAAAGTACATAAAACCTTCAGGTAAGTCTTCCTATTTGCCTTGCTGGATATTCTTAGCTGAATAAATCAGAGTGAAGGATGACTGTGCTAAATTGTTGCTAATACAGAAGTTTTAATTTCTTCAAGATATTGTATCTTTGTACATTTGTTGCACAGATATTGTAGGGACTAAACCTACGCTTGAAGCCCCTGAGGTGCTTCTACAAAAATTTTGGCTGACGCGCCGACACCCTTCACGGCGTGGATCAGGTGACAGAGGCGATCGTTTGCTGATTAATGATATGTCCATTTATTTTTACTCAAAACAAACTCTAAACCAAAAACCCCCCACATCTTCCATGATGGCGACGGCAGTCAGAACCGTTTTTCCTTCTGGGCAGCAACACCTGCCGGGCAATGATCAGTTCCCTATTTAATACCTTGCGCCAACTGACTCCCTACAGAAGTATCTTTGATTCTTTTCATGAAGGTAAATAAAAATCAGAGGGTGTGATTTGCTGATTCACATACATTCGTTTGCAACGCTGAACACTTGAAGAATAAAGTAAGATTTCCTAGAGGACTGCACCTCCTAATCCTTCGACTTTGTTGGAGCTGTTTTGTTGTGGAGTTGTCAGCTAATGCATTATTAACAGTAATGACTGTTGCGGTGCTATTTGAACATACATGAATGAAAACTCCCACACAGCGCTGGCACTGATGTGTTGTTAGCATTGTGTGTTCATTTGGCAGCTGCTCCGGCTCGCTGTTTGTACAGCCTCCTGGGTTAATGTCTTACATGGCTTTATAATCCCACCGCATTTCAGAATAAATGCTGTAAACGGGAGCGCCATTGTTCTCTTCAGTGCCTTGTTTTAGCTCCGTGTGTTGTTTAGCAGGAGCGCAAACAAATGTGCTGGATGTGGCCAGTGGCTTAGACTCACGTGTAACGTTCAACAGTGTTGCTGTGAGTGATTCATGGGTAAATTGACTGTGTCCTGCGAGTAACCTTGTTGTTTAGCGCAGAGGAAGCTTGGAGGCTGCTCGAAGCCTTTCATGTCATTCTTGGCTAGACAGAGCAAATCCTGACATGGAGCTCTTTATTTGATTACATATATGTGCCAATATGCACGATATTTTTGGTTTCGACAGTGGAAGTATCTTTTTTACAAATATCATTAAAAATGTTTGAAAAAACAGGTTGATTGTAAAAAAATACTTATTTAGAAAGTGTTTCAGAAACAGCTTCTCACATCATGGCTCACATACACCACATGTTGTAAGCTTACAACTTATAGTTCATTTAGCTTGCCAAACATGGGCTAAGGGGTCAGACAGCGGTGCACACTTGAGGTTATTTCATGAATCTAAACATCACTATTAGGTTTGAATGCGTTCCGTCCAGGTTTGTTCCGTCTTCAGTTCAACAAAACGATGGAAGATAAATGGATGGGAAAATGCCAAAATTTTATAAATAATTTCACCCAGTTACTAAAATTGGCTCCCGCACTGTGCTAGAACAATAAAATTTAAAAAATGACACACATTGGGACACTTTGGTTTTCTTACTGTACTTCTTGGTACCTTACGCAACACATCTGGGGATTTTTAAATTTCACTCTCTTTCCAATTTTAGCGGGATCTGCAATATTTTTTGCAATATTGTGAGCAATATTACACTTAAGTCTACACACAATGCCTTCATAAGTCCTCTTATGTAGACATCAGATTGCAGAGTACTGTCTCACGCTTTCTTCATTTCTCAGCTGAACTTTATTTTTACTTGCGGTATATTCTGAAGATATGTGAAGGAAAACTTTTGTTGATGATCAAACAGAATCTTTATTAACTTTTGTCAGAAATACCAAATAAAACACTTTACCGCTTCTTTAAGTAAAATTTCTTCAGAACTGAGCTGGTCCTCTTGAAACAATATTACAGATATTACTTCTCAAGAAACCTCTGATTATTCTCTATGGGGTGAAGTGATTCTCATTTTTGTCTTATTGCTCTCATAATCTCACTGTGTGTCGTATATATATTGTCTTTTTACCTTTTCTTTCTTTCTTTGCACTTTCGCCCTCATATTGTTTTACAGACCTCTCTGCTTTCTCTACACTCGTCCGCTTATTCGTTTTCTTTCTCTCCCTTACTGTGTTATCTGTCTCGGCTCCATTTCCTTGCTCTCTGATACTCCCTGACTCAGTAGCTTTCATTTTCATGATAATCCAGCGACACCACTGGACTGCGAAATCGCTTTTACTGCCTTTTCTTTTTCTCCGTCTTCCCTCTCTCTCTCTCTATTTCTCCATCTGTGGGTGTCAGTCTCTCTCTCTCACTCTCTCTCTCTCCCTCGGTTTTCCCCCTACTGGTTTATCTTTTTCCCCCTTGGCTTTATTTTGCCTTTTGTAATTAAATGTCATTTTCATCTATCCTGTTTTTTTTTTTTTTTTTTTTTTTTTTTTTTTTCCTATTTGGGATTGCTGGGTGGGGGGTTAAAAGTTAAAAAGTTTCCTTCTTATTGTACAGTTGTTCGCATAACAGAGCAGAGTCATGGCCTGTCTGAACTGAACATGTCTGAGACACACCACCATTAAGGTTTGAAGCTAAATAAAATGTGAGAATGAAGGCCGGATACATTGTGAGCGCAGGCACACACCATCCACTCCTGCAGCCAGTTTTCAGTCATCACCTAAACTCAAAAGCATGTTTCTCAACTGTGGAAGGAAACCAGAGAACACTGAGGAATCAGGGATATTCTCACTGTAAGGCAAAAGAGCGAACCACTACTCCACTGCATAGACCTTACACCACTGGAACAACGTCCATCCTGTCCATAAACATCTGCAGATCCATCGTCACTCAGCTGCAGGAGGAGGACTTCTTGTTTTCTGATCTTCTTTTCAGTCACGTCCTATATATCCATGGGGGTCCCGCCATGTTCATAACAGATGGGATTTGTAATCCCTGGTCTGAGACCTGCCCCGAGGTGCTACAGGGAAGCTCCTGTGATGGTTCCTGTATTTTAAAAGCCCAAAGCACCAATTCGTTTCAACCTTTTTATCAGAAGGTGGAGCTCTGTAGACTATCTACTGGAAAATGTCTTGTTCGACAATATCGATATCAGTATTTCATATTTCTTTTTAAGTATTAATGGTATTTTGAAAATCCAGTCAACAACAAAGGTCAATGTGAAATATTACCCTCGAGAATTGGGCCTCAAGTCTCGGAATAAGAAGTTAGAATATTAACAATAATGTTTAATTGAACACTAAATTTAGATGCAAGTAATCGTTGTCAGTACGTATTCCCTTCTTAAGCTAAAGTCATGAACATCCCTGCATTCATGTCTTGGCTAATTTTGCCAGTGAGGTCAACTTAATCCATTAGTCTTCTCCATTGCAGAAATATCAGAAACGATCCCAGCTGACTGTGGATGAAGGCAGGTTACACCTTGAACAGGTCGATCTCAGTCATATTCAGACTAGAGTCACCATTGAACCTCAGATGCTTGTTTCTGTACTGAAGGAGGAAACTGGAATGGACATAAAAACACACACATCCCCTCACACACACAGAAAGTATAAAATAGCAAATTGTAAATATCTTAGGAGCCAACTGTATTCATTTTGCTACTATATCAATGGAACATTTATGTATTTGAAACATCAAATGACAAAACAAATGTGAACGATCTGTGTGAATCCTATGAAACAGTATGACGTTTTTGGTGCCTAAACTGCCTGAATAGTAAATGTTCTTTTCTTCAGCATGTGTTCCGCAGGGTTTTTATTAAAAAGCGTCACAGTAAGTAATTTCTCTGCTGGTAATTAATTTGTTCCACGTTTACTCAGTAAAATTAAAGTAACAAGTGGTGTGCTGAAAACTGAGCGCTTTAAAGAGTTGTTCAGTCGGCCATGTTTTTTGTTTTGCTTTTGTTTTGTTTTTTTAAGTTTCTAGACAGTCTGTTGAGAGATTCAGCTAAAAGTACTGGATCTCAAACAGCCACACAGATCTGAGGTTCATCTTGTTGTTTCTGCCTTTGTGTGTCAGACAGTGTTCCTTGACTTTAGGACCTGCTGTTGTGTGTTCTGATGATTACTTGCAGGTCTGGCTGTGAGGAGTTTTTTGGGTTTTTTTTTTTTGTAGCATGCCTGCTGTGTATCTTGTGTCTGCTGTTTGGTCCACACACTGTCTGATTGCAGACACTTGTATCCACAGTGATATGTCCTTTCATTTGTATCAGGCCGTCACTTGTTGGCTGCGCTGATATTCCTCCTCCCGCTCGAATATCTCCTCTAATTCCGTTAACGCACTCACACAAAGACGAGCACAAGCAGCACCTCCAGCTGTTTTCATGCCCATCTGTAAGTTATTTTGGTGCCAACCAAATGAGCGCTCGCTGTGCACATTCAGTCACATTTCTGCTACACTGAACTGAATGTGTAGCTTCAGCAGCACATTAGCAGAGTGGCACCAGCTCCAGTGCACAAGAGGCGTTCAGGCACAGCTTTGACATATTTCACACCGTTTAAAGGCACTCATTCCAGGAGTAAAAATAACCATTTGCAATGTGATAGTTTGAGTATCTGCCAACACCCGTGTACATTGATTAGAACTGGATTTTGTGCCTGTTTCATTTGACGTCTTTGATTCTCAGAAGGGCTGAGAAATCAGATATCTTCTTGTTTTTTTTTTCCTTTTTCTTTTTTAATATGGATACCTATGACTTCAATTCAATACCAGCCTATACCACAATATTTAAATTCTAAATGAAGTGATTACTGTAGGAAAAAATATTCATACTGGCAGTAAAAATTATGCATAGCCTGGTGGAAACAAGACTTTTGTGGAGGAGTCTGCTCCTGTTTTTAAGTTATTGTGAATAAAACATAATCTGACAGCATCTGTTGTTCACTACAGCTTTATGTAACATAAAATACTCCCTGTCAATACATTAAATCCCTGTAGCCGCACAGCGGCAGGACGACAGATACATTAACAAATCTGTGGTGGCAGAGTGCGCCTACAAAATAACCCGGTACACTTGAGCACATATCATACTGGTTCATTCCAGTTGCAGGAGTGCACGATACCTTTTAAGCTTTAAAATATATAAGCTATTTTTTATTCATATTCTGTTTTCAAAATCTACAATATTTTTGACATGATTTGTCCGTTTACCACATGACATGAGATGCACTGTTATGTATGGGGTCCCTTAACTATTTTGCTTGTATCTGTACTCTTGGCAAAAAAAAAAAGGAAAAGAAAAGAAAAAATTGCCTCTTCTTGTAATGTTGCGTTTTCAGGTCTGATGCATGACTTCCAGGAGAATTTTTTTGAACTTTTGTCATCATGCATCACTGTGTCTGACTCAGGCGATTCAGAGCTATGAGACCAGCGGCATGACGGATTTGTTAACCTTCACAACCTGTGATCTATTTTCCACTTCGTCCGGCCGCTTCACTGTCTGCGCTGCAGGATCCATGAAGCATAGTAGCAGGTGTTGCTCAGAAGCCAAACCGTAAGGAGGTATCACTTTGTAACTCGTCATGTTAGTGATTCAAATTGGAGTTTAAAGACTCGACAACTGGTGTTGTCTTCTGAAAGCAGTATTGCCGTAAAAGTAATGGAACAGCTCTATTTTCTGAAGCTTTAAAACACTCACACCAGTTACAGGTGATTCAAGCGTACAAGTATTTGAATCCTCAGTTCCTTACATTATCAAAACTGTCTTGTTACTCTTTCAAACCTCTACAGAAAACAACAAAGAGAGGGAAAACACACTCAGCAACCAGACATCAGCGAGCTTCCTGTGTTTCACAGTAGATATTTACATCACATTCATTATATAACGCCTAAGTTAAAGCTCTCCTAAAAAACTTCTGTTATTAATCAAAACTGCACAAACTAAAACAAACACCACTGACATTGCCGGATTGTTTGTGGGTTCAGTTTTGTTATTTTGAACCTGCCATCAGTCTGACTGCGGCAGGAAAGAAGCTATTGTGGAAACGTGTCCTGTGTGTGAGTGTGTGAGTGTGTGAGTATGCTGTCTGTTCATTTTTTTCCTCAGATTGCTCACCGAGTGTTTGCGTCTGAGAGGAGAGTGAGCTGGGCGATGTGTGTCTGTGATTGTGCTGTTGGATTTTCTTTGTTTTTGTTTTTTTTTTTTCCTTGCATTGCTTCTGTATATAAGTGGCGTGTGTGCCTCTGCTGCCCAGGTGTGGTGGAGGGCCAGGGCAAGCGGTCGGGGCTTTATCTTCTCAACTACAAAAACAAGCACAACTGAATGTAACTGAGTCACGTTAGTTCAATTCTCTTAAATTTCTGTCCCATAGAGAAAGCAAATCGCAATCAATGTAATCTATGCACATGTCTACAGCAGTGATCTCCACCAGGATGTAAATCTTGCATGCTCTGCAGCAAAGTTCCCAGTGACGCAGGAGAAACATAATAATCTGTTGCAATTTCACCAAAAAAAAACTCCCTGACCCTTTGACTCACTCAGTGACTGTAATTCATTCAAAAATCTCAGGGTCATTGAAGCACCCAAAATGAAAATAAAAGGAGATAGTTGAAATGAAAGTCATAAAATTTTCATCACTTTCCAACATTTCATAAAGCGGAGGCAGATAGGGAAGAATTTTTATACTCATTTATAAATATATATTTACAAAATGTATCTTTGAAGCTGAGAACTACAAAAAGATGCCTTCCTTTAATGCGTAAGAGCTTTTCACCCACACAGATCTGAACAAATAAGTGGTAAACCGGGACTTCAAGTAGAAACTAATGTCTACTCAGACTAGCGTTTTATCCTCAGGTAGTGTCCTCCGAGTGCTTATAGATTCTGTGCAGCTTCTATTAGTCCAGCAACAGGAAATATGAGATAAACTGTCTTCTAATCACAACAAGCTGGAAAGCACTTGAAAGAGGAAGTTGGGAAAAAAAAAAGAAATGTTTCTCAGTTGTCTGGTATCACAGCCTGTGGTTTGTAGTGCGGTGGGAGTGGAACCCTACATTTGACTCCTCTACGTGACAGCGGATCAATGCAGCCTGGAGCACAGATAGAAATGAATTGATTGTCACCAATAAAACTCCAATTAAACAAAAGGAACACGCCTGGGAGAGCGCTCGGAGACAAGCGCCTCTCATCCTCACATCAGTCCTCTGGGGGGGAGGAGGAAGGGGAGGGAGGAGCCGTGAGCACAGTTCATTTCCTCTGAATACTCCCGCTATCAAGAAGGTGTGGAAGTTATGGATGAGTGTGAGAGTGAGTGAAGTGCAGACAGAGGATCAGATAGCCGATAGACGGAGAGAGGGAGAAAAAGAGGGAGCCGAGGCAGAGGTGCCGCCATTGATTCCCGAGCTTCCTTAATGATGAAAAGAGATCTTAATTGCAGCGACATGTGATATATCAAGTTTCAGCAGTCAATTGTGGATCAGATGACCTTATTTAATAAGTTAGTGTGAAGCCCTTCACCTTTTACCAGCCGTTCAATCTCTCAGTAAGTCCTTTTCTGCGAGCCCCCGTCATTTTCCTCTGTCACTCCCATCGTTGCTGCTCTCATAATGTTCTTATTGAACAATCCTGACTTTTCATTCTTGCTTGTACTTTCAGGTAGGTTATAGGCCTCCCATTACAGCAGCAGCTAAGGATGCTTTTTACTCATATGAACCTCCAAATGAAGTTAAAGATGATTAATGGTTCCCATTCCTATAAAATGTACAAGATCTTCTTACTCCCTCTGCTCCTCATCTCACTTCTCCACTAATAACATTTTCCTCACCATCTCCCTCTATCTCCACAGCTCTGTAATCTGATTGTTGGCTCTATGATTGTACTGTTATTGAGTTGCAGGGATCATACATATGTATAAGTCCACCACAAAACTTATTTTATTTTTCTGCTGCGATATGCTCCAAACATCCGACCAAGCAGGAATCTCACTTCTTAAAGCAGGAACTCCAAACTGCATGTTGACATGTGTAAAACTTCACGGTGCGTATTGCTGCACGCCAACACGTAACACTACCTCCAGCTGAATTTGAATGTCGCTGACCTTTACCTTCAAGTCATGTGAAGCAGGCTGAGAGTAAAATAAGATGCACATCTTCTCTTAAATGAGCTTCCATTTCCTTTATAGGTTCTATAATAAAGAAGATGCCTAAAATGATTGTATTCCATGAATTACAAATTTGTACAATTTGGCATATGTTTTAGAATATTCTAGTTTCCTGATTTGACGTGTTGATCGGTCGGCCAGCCTGATCATTTGTATGCGTGCATGGCAACGCAAGTTTATTTACATACAGCCATTCAGACACAAGCCAGTTCACAGTGCTTGAAAGTAATACAATAAGTAAAATTTAGTGGGGCAAATTATCTCGTAATAATATTTATAAGGTCCGATTTAAAAGACGTGAGTGTGTCAGCTGCCCTCAGGTGTTCAAAAAGTTTGTTCCACAGGTGAGGAGTGTAGAAACTTAAAAGCTGCTTCACCTGGTTTACTTCTGACTCTGGGAACACTGAGTAAACCTCTTCCTGAAGACTTCAGAGGTCTGGAAGCTTCGAATTCTACAAATAAATCTGACATGGATTTAGGCCCAAGACTGTTCAAAGCTTGATAGAGAGGAAGTAAGATTTTGAATTAGATCGTTTGACACACAGGAAGTGAGTGCAGACGTTTAAGCTGAGGTGTAATGCGTTCCAGTCTCGATGTGTTGATGAGGATTCTGGCTGTGACAGATTTTTTTACTGAGATGTGAACACAGTGCATGTCGCTGAATTGGTTGTTTTGCAGTTTTGTCATTACTTTGATTAGTTGGTTGAATAGTTAGGTAGATGGTTAGTTTGTTCATTGTTTGATGCATAGAAATGTCAACTTGTTAAACTGACTGGCAGTTGTTCTGCTCTTGATTTGGAAATTTTAATCTTCTTTGCAGATCACTTTATTTCAGAGGTTTTTTTTTTATTATTTTTTGGAACATCTTGCACACAAATATTGAATATCATTCAAGTCTGTGCTGGCTCCTCTTAAAGATAGAGCCTTTGTTCATTGTGGAAGCTCAAGGAGAAACGTTGTTGCGGCCTAGTTTGGGTTACTGTGTTGCTCTGGAAATCTGCTGTTGACTGAATGTTAATTGTTCCATCTCCAACTTTCTCATATTTCATGAACCGAACAATTTCTGAAATCACCAGCTAACAGCTCTGGATGGCGATTCTTGACCAAGCTTTTAAGTCATAAAGAGTCGATTTAGGGCAGAGAAGAGTTTCTGTGAGTCCACGAAATAAAAGGTAGCAGCGCATTAACATTTAATGAAAAGCAAATTTTTAATGTCTGCAGTTGTAATTATTTCTCTTCACTTCAAAAGTCAACAAAATATATATTTTGCCCAAGGCTGCCAAGTCTTTTGCATACCAATGTCAGTTTCTTTCAAGTGTGTTCTACACATTTGCACGTATTTGTATGAAGTACTTGGTTGTGCATGTGCACCTGTGTCAACTTAAACTCATCACCCCTCCGTAAACCCAACGGTACCCCTCTGGCTGTTGCTCTCAAAGTTACTTCTCACTCATTGTAACTTAAATGAATACAGACTGAAGCGGAAGACAAGCATGAGGTATTATTTTTCAAACGCCAGTCTATGTCTGAATGCTGCAGCCTGATATGACCTTATAGCAAACATCCGCTGTTTCAAAAAGTCTATAGCTTATGGATTTCATGTCCAGAGAAAATATTTGATATTTCTTCTAACAAATCCTCACCCTTTAAATGGATTTACTGTCAAGCACAAAAAATCATATTTATGCTAATAGCAAGTCCATCTATTTATTGGCTTTTGTTGGCATTTTATTACTTTCATGCCACAGAAGAAGAAGCCCTTTTCTCATACTCATCTTTTTGCACTCAATCAATGTTTGTTAAAGTTGCTGACTGTGTACAGTTGCTTTGGCCCCTTCAGAAAGACTCACGCCGACCCCAACATGAAATCATTTCTGAGCTCCATGCAGTTGACCTCTGAGGTTAGGTCGGGAAGTCCGCGGTGTGATGTTCCTGCTGAAGACGGTTCAGGATTATGATGATTGTGCCGGTTTGAGCTGCGCACCACGAGCGAGAGAAATGATGAGGGCTGCACCAGCCGAGTGTTTGCCTGACAGATGGCAACACATGGAGCTCGCTGACAGCACTGCTGACAGCGCATTCACCAGAAGTTTCCACATTGCATGTGCTGTACACACTGATTTTTGCCGTACGTATTATGATTTTTTTTTTAATCAACTGCAGCTCCATGCCAGAGTCTGCTCTCGCCACCTACCAACACCTCTGCATAGCCCCACTGTCATGGCACCAAAGGGAATATGGGTCTTTTAAAAATCTGCAGTGAGACATTATCGTAGTCACTGGCCATTTATCAAAACCTTTCTTTTTTGCTAATTCATTCCTCTGGTGGTCAATAAAGTTTCAGTTATTTTCTTCCCGATCAATTTACTTGGAAAGCTGCTGTGCGGGCATGTTAATGAATGACCAACAGAAATAGATACATTAATTGAATGACTGAATACATTAGGAGTTGTATTGAGTGTTGCGCTTTTCCCTCCACACACAGCAATATGTAGTTGTTATTAGGTTCGGTGATTGATGAACGATGGGGATAGCTTTCACACAAACCTGTCGGTTACGCTGCCCTGGATAAAAATGAGGGAAGAATGAAATTGTTCTTGCATGAATAAATACAAAGATCTGATCCTATACTTGATTTATGACTTTATTTATATTGTATTCATTATTTGTGGTGGTGGTGGTGGCACTGGCAGTGTGTGTGTGTGCGTGTGTGCCCGAGTGTTTACGTGTATCATGGGGGATGGTTGCTTATTCGCCCTGTGAATAGTTTTAAGCTCCATCCAAACGCATCCTCAGGGAAACGCGTGTAACCCTTCGGAGTAGTTGCAATACTTCTCACTGTCACTTCATGACAGCTCCAGGCTTGAAGTTCGCACGTGTGCGAATGTGCCTGGGCTCGTCAGTGTGCATGTTCCGAAGTGTGTGCGCGCACACACATATGCATATGGATGAGCATGGCAGTGATGTGATTGATGAGACATGAAAGAGTGCAGAGCAAGATTTCCAGTCAATCAGGCCTGTGAATAACCACCTAGGCTGTGGATTAAAGGCAGAGAGCTGTCTCGACAAACAAAGAATCACATCCATTACCTTACATGCGGAGTTGTTTTGCTCTCTGGAGCAACACTGACAACAAAATTAAAGTGTGTTAACAAAAATAGATGGTTTTGTTTTCTCGAATTCGGGAGATGAAACACGGCAACATCCAACGCTTAGAATGCTTGTGGAAGTAAAACGGGTGTGAGCCAAAGAGAGTACAGCGAGACAGTGACCTGTACAGCATTTCAGATTATAATGGAGTGTGTCAAATTAAATGTGACATAAAAGAATTATTTAACATTGTGTATATTTGGTTTAAACTGAACTTTGCTGTTTGATCTTTTTCTGCTTGCTGTCGTCTGAGAACTAGAAGTTGCAGTATCCTTTAAAGTTTCTACCACTGACAGTAATGGACTCCAGCTCTTAAAAAGTATGAGAAAGAAGGAAATAAATGCTCTCTCTCTGACATTTAGTGCTCTTGAGCAAGGCGCCAAACATTTTTACCACATCAGTTTGAATGCAATGTTGAGGCTTAATGGGTCCACGACTCCTGATCATATTTCAGTTTTCAAAATAAGTTAAAAATGTGACACACAGGTTGATTTCATGAATAATATCACTTTACAGGCTGTGGTTAACTGCTGTGTCACCACAGCATAGAACACAATCAGAATCAAATCAGGCAGTATGATTATCGTTTTGGTTGAGTGGTTGAACAGTGCGAGCGTATGGAGAACAAATCAGATAAGCAACCAAAAAGTCTTTTGCCCAAGCTCTTAAGTATTACTGTACATGTAATTTGGTAATTTGTGAGTTAGAGGTGTGATAACACTGTGATTAAGAGTCAGTTGGGTGACTGCCAAACTACGAGTGTAACGAATGTTTTGCTAAATTTAAAAGGCCTTCGTTTTATGATAACACATTAATTCCGTTGGATGAAAATCAGGAATCAGATGCAAAGGTATAAAAAATAAATAAATAAAAAAAATAACTGAGTAGACTGACCTATTTTTCTTGTCTAATGTCCCACTGTATTTAAGGCCCCATCAATGTTTTACATTTTACCCTCTACTGAAGATAGTTTGAATTCCAGCAGGTCTTCAATCTAAACATGGTTTGATTCAGTTTGCTGCAATAATCAACAAAAGACCGATCGGAAAACAATGACCACAGCAGTAAAGCATATGTTTCCTCTCTGTCTCTGCTGCAGGTCCAGGGGTTGGAGAAGCAAGTGGACTTCTCTGATCTGAGCCCAGTAGGGTCTGTGATGAAGACTCTTCCATATGGCATCGGTGGAGGCACGGTGGGAGGAGTGGTTAAGCCTCCGTATCAAACGCGCATCTTCTCCACATCCATTGACCAGACACCCATGAAAACCAAGCCGCCCACCTACAATTTCTTTAACCCGTATGACTCCGCTCGAAACCAGTCCCTGCTGCTGGACCAGACAGGCTACCGCTCCAAACGCAAACCCTCACTCAAGACAGCCATGAAGACCAAGAAGATCTTCGGCTGGGGGGATTTCTACTTCAATGTCAAGACGGTGAAGTTCAGCTTGCTGGTGACGGGGAAGATCGTGGACCACATCAACGGGACATTCACCGTTTACTTCCGCCACAACTCATCCAGCCTGGGGAACGTGTCGGTCAGTATTGTACCGCCAACCAAGGTGGTTGAGTTTGAGGTCCTTCAGCAGCAGCAGCAGCTGCACACCCACACCCAGCAGGATGTCCAGATCCAGGACACGCAGCAGTCCACCATTGACCCCAAAGAGCCAAAGACCTTTAACTGTCGGGTCGAGTATGAGAAAACCAACAGGTCCAAGAAGTCCAAACCCTGCCTGTACGACCCGTCTCAGACCTGCTTCACAGAGCACACCCAGTCCCACGCCGCCTGGCTCTGTGCCAAACCTTTCAAGGTCATCTGCATCTTCATCTCTTTCTTTAGCATCGACTACAAGCTGGTGCAGAAAGTGTGTCCGGACTACAACTTCCAAAGTGAGCACCCTTACTTTGGATAAGTTTTGAAGACTGAACTGAAATCAAGAAAAAAGAGACTATGTTAAATGAGTATAATGATAACGATGGAAATGATAGTCATATTGATTACGACGACTAAGCAGGGGACAGTTTTTTTGCCTCTAAACTGCTGTGAATTGTGGATTTAAATCATGTATAACCAGAGTTATTGGTGGGTAGGATATGGCTGATTTCTCTAACTTGTTTTCCAACTTTGTATTTGTTAACTTCTGCTTTTATTTCTTTTTTGTTTTTTGTTTTCCTTGTAAATAATGTACTCAACCTCAGCAGACTTATTGTTTTTAGATATTTGTTTCTCAGTGTTATTACTTTCTGCAGTTGGAGAATTTGGTTAAAAACAGCTGGGATCTGTATTATGCCCTTGGAGTACAGACGGAGCCTCCGAGGCAGCTGTGCTGTGCCATCGCTGGATGGCAGACGTAACGTTATGGTAGACTGACTGTTAATCATCCACTCAGCTCTACATTTCAAACCCTGGATATAAGAGAGTTATATGTATGAGAAATGCTATGCTGGATATGCATACAATATACTGTATGAAAAAGCACATTAAAATCTCTTTAAACTGTCTGTCTTTTACTGGGTGAACATTTTTGTGCAGAGCTTGAAGCACAATTGCAGGGCACAAGCAGAGCCGCATATTCATGTTATCTAACTCAGCAAGGACGCTATTATGAATTAAGCTACAATGTAGTTCTGATTAGGACCTCGTGCTCAAGCTTCCAGTGAAGATACGTAGTTTTAATTTTCTCGAACATATTGAAGAAAAGTTTGTTACGGATTGAGTTTGAACATGAAAACCAACTGTGAAACTTGAGTCTTCAGATTAAAAAAAGAGTGTTTTACTTCTTTTGAGGGAGTCGATACGTACAGTAATAGAATCCAACAGAAGTATCTGATTTTATTTTAATTACGTACAACCTAAAACTGGAGAGTAAAATGAGGATCGCATTGGAAGCATTTTGACTGACAGATTTCACTGTGTTTGATCATACGAGCAGAGACAGTATTGCACACCTGAGTAAACATTTTTGCCTAATCCTCCAGGTGGCTTTCTCACATGTTATTGACTGCTGTATGACTGCCGCCAGTGTTTTAATCTGGGCTCCCTAATAAGATTTACTTCATCAAAGCTCCCTGTATGCTGTGGGTACGAGTTTAATAGTAACATTCAGCAGGATTGAATCACTAATATCTCTCCCTCTATCTTCTACGCCTGCCTCATGGAGCTGTTGCATTTAGACTGGAGTGATAAAGGTGGACAAACCATTTTTTTGGTTTATGTTCTACATGAAAAACACACCCTGGTCCACAATAACAAGTCAGAAACAAGCTTTAGAGCCACTATTTAACCTAAATGAGCAAACATGGCTTTGGGTTGTGAAAGCAGGCCAGTGAACTCGGGAGAAATTCGCTCACAAGAAAGGAGAAAAGTCCAGAAAGGAATCCTCTTACCACGAGGTGACAGTCCCATGCATGACCGGCATTGCCAACATAATAGATAATATATGTACACTCAGTTCACAAGTTCATAATTGAAGGCGGTGATAAAGTCAACATCACTTTGGTTTAACCAAACTAGAAATCTGATTTCCCACACTAGTTTGACTATTTCAGTCAGCAGCTGTGCAGACTTGTCATCTTTAGTCTCCAAATAGTGCACGAAATTTCATTAGAAAGCTCACATGGTGCAAAACTAAATCTTCATTTTACATTGGCTCAATACACTATTGTATTCTTAATTGATGACATTAAAATGGAGGTCAGCGGAGGGCTGTGTATCTCCCACACGGCGCACAGTTAAGATGGCAAGATTAATGGAAATCCTTTCATTGTTACACGCAGTCTATACAGAGACTTAGTGAAGAATCATTACACAAGCTACAGTGGACCAATCCTCAATCTATGTCCTCGTTTGTGTGTTTAGATTGTATTTAAGAGATTTTGAATATGTCAGGTTGAATATTCAAATATTCAAAATCTTTTATTGACTTCCAACACAACAAGGAAGACACACACAGCGTGGTAAGATAATAAAGTCAGAGAATAAATACTATTGTAATACAATCCATCCATTCATTCTCTATACAGCTTTACCCAACTTAAGGTCACAGGGTGTTGGCATGGACTCTGGGTGAAAGTACGGTAAACAATGAACAATCACCGGTCCATCACAGAGCTGGAAAAAAAAAAAAAATCAAAGCATCCCAATATTCATTCAAAATCAATATGATCTTTTTTTTCCCACAGTACAGAATCAGTTTTCCACCAGCCCATATCTCTTCTGTACAGACTTTATTGAAGTTATAGCTATCCATAACTACAATCATCCAAAGCTGGTTTGGCTGGTTCAAAAGCAAGGTTAACTCTTAGTACGTTTGAGCAACTTCACAGGATTAATGCAAAGACACAGACAAGTACTCACACCTACATGCACCCGATGTTTGATTGAGAGTTAGTGGGGTAACTGGTTTCCAGTGTGCTACTTTGAATCCACATAGAGATGCACCTTGAACACCTTGTTCTCACCAGTTCACTTAGCACCAAACTAACGGGAACAGACTGAAGATATCTCATCACCGTTTCAATAAGAATTCTAACAGCAATTATTTACATTGGCATTCTGTGGATTTCACTTGTTTTACTGTCATGAAGCTGTGGACTAAAGAGTCCAGCAGAAGTACATACTGGTATGCATTAAACACTGTAATGCCATGCTGGCCTCCATAGTCTCAAATAATACACTTTGCTTTTCAACAAATGTAGATCTACCTGGAGAATGATGTGTGACATTTGGTCCGGCATAGATTACTCCCAGTTCTTTCAGGTTTCCAACACTTCCCCGCATCTGCTGTAAATGAATAAACATGGCCTTCACTGGACACTTGTGCTGACTCGGAGGACAAAAAACCACTGATGGGTGTCTGATACACCTAACAGTCAACAAATTCAAACATTTACAAAGTTTTTCAGTCAAAAGTACAATCCTTTAAAACCAATTGTATCATATTGGTATCAATCTATGAAATACTGTTTCCTAAACACTTGGAAAAATCCAGTTTTGTGAGTGAAAACGGTCCTGCAAGTGAAAAAAACAAAATTTATGGAGAAACTTTAAAAGGTAATTTATAAATATACTGCCCCTCCTGTCTCACACAGATCCATACATATCCTGCTGCTGGGTATTTTGCTGCGCTCCAGTGATTTACATTGAACCAAGGTATATTGATCTGGCCCCTCTCTGTGGACAGTGACAGCGCACCACTGTTGACACAATAATGGATACACAAGGAGATAAAACCTGTGGCCAATTGATTATTATGGGAAAGTGAGTAATTACTAAAAAGAAAGTATGGAGCCCGAAGGTTCACTTTAAAAGGATTGTGGGATCTGATTCGTCATTAAAAAGTGCATGTTTCTTACTGATAGAGCTCACATTCATGGTTTCTTATCTGTTGGCGTGTGCATGAGTAATATGGAATTGGGAAATGAACCATTTCTAAATGGGAAGAAAGCATCTGAAAGCCATAAAACTAGAATCTTCTCAGTGCAAAAGTGCACTCCTGCAGTAAATTTGATGTTTTTCAAAATGGCACTGTTTTTGATGAAAGTTAAAGGTTACTTTTTTTCAACCACCATTGTGGGTATCCTCTATGAATGTTTGTTCCCAAAACAAAGGAAAAATCTGGACTTTGTCATTTTAGCTCAAAGGAGACACTCTTTAGATTCACTCAAGAGGGTGCATGTTCCATAAAATGAACTCTAATACCTTCCCCACGGCGTAGCATTGCCAAAGGCGGCCATACTGCTTGTCCATTATTGTTATGTGACCAATGTCAAGTTTAAGAAATAAGAGCTTCCTAAATAAACGCCTCTGTTCCCAGCAATGGCAGCATAAAATCAGTTATCTGACAATATCTGGACAGAATCCTTGAGAGCCGTAATACTTCAGAATCAGAATCAGAATCATTTTTATTGCCAGTACAGTTGCCCATACGAGGAATTTGATGTGGTGGGTTCACAATGAAGAAAGAAAGAATTCCATTGGTAATTAATTCATTTAAGGTTATGCATTTTATATGTGCTCACTTTTTCGCTGTCTCACACAAGCTTTTGATGCATGATGGAACAAACTCTAGTTTGTCTCGTGGGTATAAGGTATAATGGCAACTCAAAAGGTAAGTAGAACAACAAAAACAGTCACAGAAATTGAATACCATCATAGAAAAGAAATTACAAGATGAATTAGGGCTGTGGTTAGCACTGAAATGATATAGAAGGTGGATGAAATATGAAGTCGAAGACAAACTAACGTCCGGTGTTTCCATGGTGACTGTTTTCAGCGACAGTCAAAGGATCAGCATCTTCATTAAATAATCTAAACTCAAGGGCAACCCTTTGGTTAAATATACACTCTCTCAGTGTTGTTGAAATATTATATTGAGATTGTACACGCTCATTAATTAAAGTGTGCTCTCAGTTACCTTTCACTTGCACAGCTACTGAGTCTGACCAAACATTCCCAATATTTTATTTTACTTCCTATATGTTATATGTGTTTATATCTTTCCTATTCATTTTATGGATATCTCTAAGGCATTTAATGCAGATGACCAACTGGGAATCTGGGTATCTGGGAGACAGACTGAGGTACAATGATGGCAGTGACTGTGTTATGAGATGGCTCAGAAATGACTTTCACAAAAGCTAGTTTTTACAACATAGAGTTTTATGGCATTAATCCTCAAAAAGAGAGAAAAAAAATGACAACATGGGAATCTGGATCACTGACAAACTGTCGCTTGCTCCCCAAAGCTTAAAGTTCTGCTTGCCCCTAAGAAGTATGAAGACTGATGTGATTAAAAAACACAAAATCTATTTTGTGGGTGTGTTGGATTAAAGTAAGACCATTCATGTAAGTGTAGCTTCGTCAGGTCTCCACAGGACAGGTGAACTCAAAGGTCATGGTACGAGGTACAAACCTCCTGTTGTATCACAAGGACAATCTGTGTGTAATGACACTATTTTTGTTTTTTGTTCTCTGTCCTATCGTTTTCTTTATATCCTCTAACTTCCAACAAAAACACCAAGTCTCCATCTCTCAACTTGGCTCTTCAGGTTTCATCCAAAAAGGAATCTTTCCTTTCCCTCATATTTCTCTGTTAAAGTATCTGTGTTGTTTTATATAAATACATTTGAATTAATTCACATTTCAGTCACAAGTCTCTTAAAAAGAGATTTTATCTCAAGAATCTTTCTGGTTGATGTTCCCACTCCCGTGACAGTGCTGCTGTGACTCGCGTTATCAGTTTGTGTCACTGCCTACATTTCCCATCGTCCCTTGCGGCAGGAACAGCGTTGCCAGCCTTTAGCAGCCGTTCGAGTCGCCCGCTGTGCAGCTTCTTCCTCCGGCCCGACCAACTGGAAACATGCTCTCCTTTGCTCTGCGACAGCTAGCACGGGTAACTCTGATACCAATATAATTTCTGTCTTTTTATGTGACGGTGTCCACGATTGCTTCACCGCACTGTTGTTTCTGCATGGTTGAACTGTTAGCTAGCTTAAAAATGTCAGCGTGTGTCAGTGCTGAGTTACAGTGGTGAGGGGGGCAATAGTTCCCCCAACTCCACTTCACCAGGGTCCACCTGTGATTTCTAAATAAACCCGAGGCAGTATACTTTCATTTTTGGACTTACGTTTTAAACCTTGAGGCTCGCTCGCCAGCTGAAGGGCTAGCAGGCTAGCTGTCAGTATCCTGCAGATCTTCCAGCTGCTTTTACCTGATGATGCAACAGCGACCGCTCAGTTTCATCATATGGAGAAACTCAACTCCGATGAACACTTAGAAATACCTTCAAGCGGATCAAACACTAGAGATGGACTTTATTATCATAGAAAATAGATGTTAATTAATATAATTTGCTGAAAAGTAATTTGTGTCATTTGACTCACTTGTGAATCATTTTTAAAATATGTGATAATGGTCAGAATAGTTTTATCAGCAATTTCCCTTATAGGATTAATTCAATCAAAGTGAAATACTGAAAAAAAAACGTACTAAGGATGCATTACAACATCAGTGGATATGACTTATTTTTTTAATGTTTTATTTGTCTCTTGCTTTGCTGCTGTTCATCAGACTGGACTGATGCTAAACTTTCTGCTGGTAGAATAGTTAAAGATGATCACTCATGTTTCAGGCGATTATTACCTTAATATGACATTTAAAAGGGTTTTTTTAGGACAAGAATTAATATGTTGACCACTGCAAGACATCTATTCTAAAATCTCTACTACTGAAGGATATTTAATTTATTTCAAAATCAGATTACCGGGCCACTTTTTTCAATGTTCCCCTGCTTAATCATTTTCTGTTGATTGAGTTGTAATGTATTTGGACATCAACTTCTGCCAAACATTGTACTTTTTCCCCAAGTGTCACAGTCCTGGCCTGAAACAAAAATTTGTTTCATTGGCTTTACAAAGTAACAGTCAGCCTTTTTTTTTTTTTTTTTTTTTTTAATAGTAACCCATCCTGTGTGAGGCATAACTGTTTTTCTGATAACATATGCTGTCTGTCAATGACTAAAAGGGATGCTTGTTATCTAAAGGAGAGGTTACATTAGTTGAAGTGGACTGCGTATTATCTTTGTGTTGCAACAGACTCACAGGAGATAGGACACTGACCCCTGTACCCGTTTGGAGAGTCAAAACAATTACAGTACTCGGTCATGTCAAACTTAAAACATCCTCATTGTATTAAGTGTTATCTTAATAAGCTTCTGTTTTTCTAAAGAAGACATTTTAATGCCCTCACAGCACTTTTTAGATGTATGTGTGCACACTCAAAACCTTGAGGAGGCCATAAAACTGTATCAATGAAAAACTGCCTGTGATATGAGCAAGAGCCCTGAGCTCTGTTGTTTTATTGTATTTATTTTCAGATGTGAAGTCTGAATTGGAAAGCTTTTATTCTGTTTTCTTTGTACCTTTGTTGTAAATCACTTTTATCAACAAAAAGAAAATATAAACTGACAGAAAAGGGAGAGAGACCACATGAATTATTTTCCTCTGTGCTAGGTATCTTTGAATTTAGCTGTGATAACTT
Source organism: Salarias fasciatus (assembly GCF_902148845.1). Classification (NCBI taxonomy): domain Eukaryota; kingdom Metazoa; phylum Chordata; class Actinopteri; order Blenniiformes; family Blenniidae; genus Salarias; species Salarias fasciatus. The sequence continues at coordinate 16,966,283 of NC_043749.1, forward strand.
GGTGAGTAAGTGTGGCATCAGTTTGGAAAACAAAACAATTTATTCGACTGCAGTTTTTGACAGCAAGTTAATAAGTACCATTTATGCTGTTTTTGAACCTACGGGGTCTGGAGTCAAGTTGTTGTCGGTTATGATAAGTCCACACAGATAATGGAGAAGGTTAACAGACAACATCATATTAACTCGAAATGAGCAGTTCTGCCCCCAGCAGCGAGCAAAGTGCAAGATGAGGCTGAAATGTATCACAGAAACTCCCAGAAAATATTAACCTCCTCCTGTGAGATGATTATGTAAAAGATAAATAACAGGCATTGGTTCATGCATGTCAGCAGCTTTTTGAATATTATCTGTATTTATTACTGCAGGTTAGCAGAAAGATAAAATGGTAAATTTTTCTATGTAAAGCGATGCACTCATTAATGTTCCATCAGGCTAATTTTGTAATATGGAGTCAGTTATCATTGGTGTAATGTGCTTCAGTTTTTGGAAAATGTTTTAAATCGTATTTTATCATATTTTTCAGTTTGAAACTCAATGATACATGATTGAAATAGGCCATCCTGGGAAGCTAAGCAGCTTTTTGTGAGAGGCCCAGAGACAGGCTGTATCAGCTAACCCCCCCATTAAAATAACATAACATTCCACTTCAATTTTTGTCCACTCACATTTCTACCAACACTGAATTTGCATGCAGACTAGGTTTACCCAAAAATATTTCTACCATAATTCAAACCTAACCTTGGCAAACTGTTTTACAGCATTTGTCTGAATACCTAAGACATACGTCTGTGTACATCAACTATCAACTTTCTTCACTGATGTCCTTAAAACCTGCTGTAACATCTCATTCTCATCTCTTGTTTTTATTAGAGACATAATGTTCATCACATTTCTTAGAAGACTGTAAATCCATCCATCTATCTATGTACTAAACCCACTTAGTCTGACATTGGGTCACTAGAGCTGATTCTGTTGGACCTTAGTGTGATGGAAACCCATGTATACAAGAGGAGAACAAAACGTTTCTCCAAGAATATAAGTGTAGTATTTTGTCATTGTAAGGCAACTATATTACCCATATTGTATTTCTGTGTTGTTGTTGTTGTTGTTTTTTTATTAATTGAGCATAACCTGTCAAACTCATCAGTTCAATAGCAGTACTTTTTAATGAACATCAGGAACAAATATTGATCGTTTTTGAAGAGGTAGTTGTTTGATGTGTTGATACTGACATTTACACACACACAAAAAATAAGACTGTTTATTAGACCAGTTCATGAAGTGACCTCTTTAGGGGATGTTACTTAACATAGTTTGTCAGAAACAACTAGGTTATGTCAAGGCTGTCCCAAAATCTTGAGGCCCATGTTCAGACCTAGTTTTGCTGCAAGTATGTTTGAAGTTGTCTGTTAATGTAAGTGGCTCACATGCTCACACGCTTTTCCTATTGGTGCTGATTGGTTAAGTGTTCCACAGTATTAAACAGACTCACAAGATGTTTCCTTTATTATGTATTTAAAGCATGTGATGTCCTCACGGGATATTTCGTTCACGTACTTTCGTTTCTGGCTGCTGTTGACCTCAGGCTCTCTGACATTCGAATGCTGCTGAAATTTGAGGAGCTTTGTACCGTGAAGTGTTCTTGAGGTTATTGTTTTGCGTCCAGGCATCTGTAAATGTGTTGAGTTTAAGCCTTTGACAAAATTCATTGAAAGCGTATCTTCAAAGTCTTTATCATGATGAACTGTGTTGACTTCTCTTAAATGAAGCTGTTCATTGCATTGATGGAGTGGTTATATTCCAGCTTTTGTCTGACACAACCTACTTGCTACCTTGTTTAATTTTTAAGATGAAAGTACTGATAAATACTGGGTTTGCAAGAAAATTCCTCCTTTTGTTTTTGTGGACCGTTTAAAAATTGCAGCTTATTGCGTAAGTCCTGTAGGGAGATGCCTATTTTCTGAGGACTCTGTAGCTCCAGCTAGTGCTGGATGGCTGCATGACAGTTAAGCAGCAGAAATTGACCTGAGTTGACCAACTAATTTCTGGTGGATGTTCAGTCATCCAGTCAACTAGACGCACACATCCTTCATTCAAGTCAAAGAAGCAGCTGTTATGGTTGGATACCTATGTGAACTAATGAGAACATTTATTTGTCATTATTTTAAGCCATTTTCTAGCACTTTTAGTGGGGCTGTATGATATGACAAAAATGTTATCGCGATCATTTGGTAAAGTGGGATATCTGAGGGAGAAGAGGAATGGGAATGATAGGAGTCGCGGTTCAGTTCAGGTTACAGCTTTTTGCTTGTACTGCTGCCTTTATTACTACCAGGAGATACATCGAAAAGTCAGATTTTATTTTAAGCTTTTCAGTCTTGTTTTTCTAAACACCTAAAAATGTCAACACCTTGGTAACAGATGTGTCTTTTCCTTATCTGAGTAAACAAGAAGAAATTGACAACTTTGAAATATGAAGTTGCTCCTTCTGCTTGAAAACAATTTAAGAATCCAAGTCAAACCTGCTGTGCAGAACTTCTGTTAGCAGCTGCAGGGACGATAAGACTGACAACTATGTAAAAAATAAAAACAACCATATATTGGAGCCACTTTAAAGAAAAAAAATTCCAGTTTATCGTGTGTGTGTGTCTGTGTGTGTCTGTGTCTGTGTGGATTATATATTTTGTAATGGTTGCTTCTGCAATCCAAACATGTTTTGATTGTGACTTGTTGGTCTGGATCCAACTAAGCATATTGTGATGTCTGACATTTCACGCATCAAATAATAAAGAAAGAATGATTTTTTTTTTTTTTTTACTACTTCAGCCACCTTCGGGTTGCAGGATGTCAGAGCTGAGGGTAAAGCTGGGTATGTCATGAGAGCTCATGGGGAAAATGGAGAATTGGACAATCATACACAATCAGTTACATCATCTACGACAATGATGATGATGACCTGGAGTCACCAATTAACGTAAAATGTATATTTTTGGTAGGGATGCACGATATTGGATTTTTGCCGATATCCGATATGCCTATATATCGAAACGCCTTTTGGCCGATACCGATAATCACAAGGTTTTTTTTTTTTTTTCACTGTAAAGAAAGCTAAGTCTCTCCTGTACTGGAATTTACATGTTACTCTTATTGTGACAGTCTTATTTGTTTAAGAAACACACATAAAACAAGACAAAAAACATTTGATTTTACCATACATAAGAAATGTATTATTTTTTTCAAACTCGAGACATTCAGTGTTGAAATACAGAAAAATAATTCTAGATCACATGAACTTTAAATGTACAATGCATATTTAAACATAACCAAGTTGCATTTGACTGTAGAGCTCCTGTAACGACCTGGTGACAGACACAGAGCTCTGCAGCGTAAATAAATGAAGTGCTACATTTTATTTAAGGAGCTTTTTCAGATGGAAAACAATAATTCTAACCGAACAGCCGACTTGCTGGGTGCTTCCCTGAAATAATACTAACAAAGTGCTTTAACAAAAACAAGCAGTGCAAACATTTTATCTAGCTAGCTCAGACCTAAAATGCCAGTCCATTTCAGTATAAGGAATGAGGATAAAGAATAAACCATTTCAATTAATTATTTTTTTTTTTTGACGCACTATGGATGTCACCACGCGCGCCCAATTACTACGTCACCTTATCAGCTGTGAATATCGGCAGAAATTTTCATATCTGCCGAATTATAACAATAAACGTTTTTTTATAGCCGATACCGATATTGTGCCATAATATCGTGCATCCCTAATTTTTGGGAATATGAGACCCCGAAAAGACCCATCCACACATGTTGAAGTGTTTCTGGTTCATCACTCCTGATGTAGTGTTATTGTAGAGAAATTGTCAACCATTAAAAAAACTAAGCTAAGCTTGAGGCTTGCTTCATGACGCTTTGATCCATTTCTTGTAGCAACATGAAAAAAGTTCAGGCAAGTCATGTCACAGAGTGGATTCGTCAGGCAGGTTATGGCCAAACACTGCGCTGTCTGGCTAAGAAGGCAGAAGTGATTGCTGCAATTTGACATGTTTTAAAAAGTTTATGAATAAAAACAGTAAGATTCACCTGGTGGTGATACAGCTAACAGTTGGGTGAACTTGTTTGACACGTTCTTGTTTGAATTAATACCAGAGGCCCATTGCGAGCAAACATCTTGGCAAGACAACCACCAAGAAGCAGACTGTACTTCAAAACAACATGAACAAACTTGTTTCAAGTACCAACAATTAGACAAAATGAATATTGCATATAAACTGTATCATATTCAAGCTAATAGTAAATACAAATAATAAGCTATATTTCATTTTTGATTTGACTTCCCTCCTTGTTTTTAGTGCTGTTTTGAAATTTTAGAGCTTCTGTTTGTTTTGAATGTTGAGACATGGGCTGACCCTTGGAGTCTGGTGCATAACTCCCACTCAGCTTGCTTTTGTCATCAGTTCACGGGAAAAGCTTTGCAGTAATCCTACTTTCTTCGTTCTTGCTACTGTCGGCTGAATGTGTCCGGCTTGAGCCAACAACATTCAGATTTTCATATGTATGCTGCAAACAGCAGCTAAAACAAGAGATCACGGTGTATTCAGTATTTATTACTCAGCGCAAAGTTTTCAGATTTTGGTTAAGAAACGGCTTTCATTGTTATCCTAAACACAGTCTGTCTGGCTTCAACACATCCCACTCAGACACTACTAAAAATTCAAATTGAATGCTTTTTACTCATTAGTTTTTGGCACAAAGTAACATAATACAGCCCCAGCAGAGGCGTCCTTAACTTTTTGAGTTTTATTTCTTCAATAGCGGCAGAACAGACACGCGTTTCTCAGCATCGGTTCACAGCTTTGTCTTCTTTTTTTTTTTTTTTGAACAGTGATGTTTATATCTCGCTTGGAGCTACTTTGACACAGTGAAACGTTGCTGCCACTACCTTCAAAATGGAAAGTGTTGCTCATGTCAAACAAGCATGAACAGACATCAAACAAGCAAATCTCCTATCGTCCTGGGAGGCCTCACACACCAGTGCTGCACGTGCCTCGCACATTTTCAGTCCCAGCCTGAATCCTCGTGCGGCAAGCTAATAAAAGCTATTGTGATTTTCCATATTTGAAATCAATACTTAAAGGTATAATACAACATTTTCTCGAAAAGACGAAGCCCCTCGTCTGTTACTCACTTTTTGAACAACGCGCATGCGCCAGACCATCCGCCCGGCTCTCCTGCTTCTCCCAGAAAACGCGGAAGTGTACGAGCGCGATCTCCTCTTCTCCGGCGTGCACGGCTCTGTACAGTTTCTGCGATCCGCCTCGCTCATAAATAAAGCTTTTTTTTTTCCGAAACGGCTACAGTTTCATTATGTCAGACTCGCCATCGGTAAGTACGAGCTCAGAAGCTCACCGGCTACATAAACACTCTGAATGCCCATGCGCAAAAGGGAGAAGCTGATTGGGCGCAAGCACGGAGAACCGCCTTACGAAAGCAGCACGTCAGAATGATTGACAAACAGACCCACCAATTATTTAGGTGATCCACCCGGAAATCAAAATGTTGTATTACACCTTTAAATCACTGTCTGGTAAAGATCCATGCAAGAAGTTTGGAATTGGAAAAATGGTTCTAAAGGCCTGCTCATCTATGCTTTTTAGATATGTTGTTTTTCCGCAAGACTGACAAAAACAGGACATCAATTTGATTTCTATTTGGCTATGTGATATTTTTAAAGCATTACAATTGCCTGTAGGAAATTAAACCTACCTTTTATAGACAAATTGGTTGATTGAGAGTAGCTACTTTACTTTGCCAGCTAGACAGCCTTTTCTAGTTTTGGATTTGTAGTGAATTGAAAAGAAATACCTAATCATCTCCCCCCCCGGACAAATTTAATATTTTTGAAAACAAGAGATCAAGAGATTTGAAGGCATCAAAAGGGTAATTTTTATATAAATATTTTTTTCTGAAAGTTGAACATGACCTGTGAAACTATAAAAGTGTTGCAGATTGAAAAAAAAAAAAAGTTTTCCGTCATTTCTCATGAGGGAGCTGGGATAGCCACTTGTCCCTTTCTGGGCAGTGTTGTCGTCTTTTTACCACCATCCCGGGGTTTGGGATTGGTATGAGTTAGCTTGACATGAGTGTATTCCAGCCACATGATTGGCTAAGTATGGTGCGCCTCTCATTATCATTCGCTATTCGAGTTCTTTGTCAAAAGATGAATGGTGCGGATGACTAATGACAATGAGATTTGCTCCGCCCAGCCACATGATTGTTCAGCACCTCTAATTGTTATTGGCTTCTTATATTGTCTATCAAAGCATGGACGGATGCAGTCATAGTCTATTGACCATGTTTTTATGTCTGTCAAGGAAAAGTTATTTTGCGATATGTATCTTTACCATTTTATGGCCCAGCCACAGTTGTGACTATTTGTATGTTTGTGAGTGATTGCTTCTTGTGCGAGATATTAAGTGAATGCTTGCTTCGACGTTACAATAGCAGTAGCTGTTTCCTGTAGTGTATTCTGCCATCCCCAACATCAACTTCAGAAGCTTATGGATAAAAACTACATCGAAGATAGAAGGATGCACCATTTTCACTTTGACATGATGATGTAATGGTTTGCACGATTGCTCCACAACAAGGGTTAGAGTTTGAGTTCCCTGAAAGCTGTAAAAGTTCTACCTGTACCTGGGTGGATTTTCTCTGCAGACTCCAACAAATCCTGAGAAGTATCAGTGCTTTTGACACCACTGCTGTGAGACTGACAGACACCGCGAGAGGCTTTATTGCAAAATAAAAAAAAACAAAGACCATAAGCCAGCCTTAAACTTCATAGAGTTGGCATTCCAATATCTGAGGCACCACAGGAACTCCAGTCAAGAGCTTCATTGTTGCAAGAAGTGTTGTTGAAAGATTACAGTGTAAAACGTCTCGTTCCAGCACCCTGATAATCCTTTGACCCAAGCCGAGTAGAATCACGCTGAACTGGGCCGACTTCCTTCACGCCTGTTCATCCCCCTCCAGATTTCTCACTCGACTGTCATCGGGAGTGAATCACGGGGCAATTTGTAACGGACAGCTTAGCTATTAGTCAGTGACAGGGGAAGCGGCAACGACACGTCAGACTGACGGATATGGTCGCCCCGCTGACACTTCTTCTGTACTACCTTACATATCTGCTTTTTTTTTTTTTTTTTTTTTTTAAGGTTCCACAGTTGCTTTACTCTTGTCCTCTTGGTTTTTCTCCTGTTACGGGGTTGATTGTTGTTTGGTATAACTACTGATGGACAGCAGTCATCTGTAAAATTGACTCGCCTCAGCCGCGGCTGCAGGAAATGGACAAAAATAATACAGAACTGGGATTAATGAAACAATTTTCTTTCTTCCCCTTTCTTCTTTTTCGCCATTGTTCTTTAGGTACAGATGTTTGACAGGAGAGGCAAAATGCCAACAATTACCTTATCATTGTCACACAGCTGCAGCGCATCTGTGACTCTGCCATTATTTCGTGCTCAGCACCCAGGTTGACGTGCCCCGTCCCGCCCCTTTTCTCACAGCGCGGTGCTCATCAGGTTCACCTTCAAACGACAGCGTAATCTGTCGCCTAAAAATAGTCCCGCTGTGACATATTTGGTGCTTGTTTCTTGGCTCTCACTTCTCTTGGATCAGTTCATCTTGTGTTTATTAATTAATCTCCCGTAATCATCTGCGGCAGAGACGCGAGGCGGGAAAGCAGAGAGGCAGACCACAGGGACTGACCTGCGCGTTGTTTGTTTAAACCCAGAGCTGTCCTGTTTGGGGCTCTGTGGAAGTGATATTGATGACAAGAAGAACTAATAAAAATGCCACACCGCCAGTGTTGCTCAGCTGAGCGTGCTTAGCAGCGTTGGGTGACAGGATGGGGACAGGAGGACGGGGGAAGGAAAGCAGGGACGAGGAGGAAGGAGAGGCACCCGTGTCTGTATTCTTTATTTTTTGGGAGGTTTTTTTTTTTTTTTTTTATGCCGTCAGTTGCTCACAATCACAGTGTTGGGGTTTTTCTGCCACCACTTTCTCCAGCCTTGGTGTGCCCCAGCAGAAACGCAGACAGCGAAGGACAGTTCCCGTCAAGATTTAATGACCCGTGTGATTCCCCAGCGAGAAATGTGTCCTCAGAGGCAGCTCAACCTGTCTCCCCAGGCCCTCATCTCTTCCAAGACCCTGAGGGAGGGGGGCCTCTCCCCTTTTCCACCGCCGCCACTGCCACTGGTGACAGAAGGCCAGGGTGGAGACGCTTCGAAATCGGTCATTAATGTGCCAGTCGCTTTCCCTGGATACACATCTCCATCGTCCCCTCTGCCACCCCGGGGAGGAGAGCGAGAGTGGAGAGGACGGGCCAAACAACAATGGAGTAGATAAACCATCTCCAGGCTGCTTCTCAAGATAAATGCTTCAGCTTAACAGTTTTTTTAAAATAATATTTTACTGCGGCCGGGCATTTTTGCAATGAGGAAAAATATGACGAGTAGCTGCAGTTGTGTTTGTGCTGTAGCACACGGTTGGTGTGATCGCTAAATTTCAAGTTTAATAATGGCCACTTCAGAAGATTACGAACCAAAGCGTAGCTTCCTCCTCATGGAATTAAAGGTAATTGCACTTTTTTTCATGAGGGTGTCTTCAGCCAGACCTGCGCATTGTGTTAATTGCTTTTTAATGGCGCTATTAAAAAGGAGGCTGTCCCTCACACCCCAGCACACCTGTACAAATGATAACTGTGTTACTTTTAGAGCAATTGATCCTTGCACAAAGTCAACATCATGTTGTCGATTGAATAACAGAAAAAAAGGAACAATATCTTCTGTGCACAATCACCCTGTCAAATATTTGATCAAACCTCTCGAGTGTTTTTTCACTCTGCACGCTTGGTTTTGATTGAGAAATATATCATAAACTAATAAGGACAGTGTTTTTGTGTGTGTGCAAAAATACTATATTTACAATAAAGGCTAAACCAGAAAAGTGTGAGCAGCAATGGACCCAGTATTGGATTTATGTTTAAAAAGAGCCAGTGAAAATTGCATGGACTCTGCACTCTTGCATGATGAGGCATTGCTGCCTCGCCAGCCCCAGTCCAGATTAGATAAGCAGGAAGTGCTGAATCTGTTCTCTATATGCCTCCTCCTGGTACACTGAGGCAGTAAAAGTCAGTCCCTCAGTTTGTAGAAGTGCTGATAGAGGCATAATTGAACAACCATGCTGATTATTGATATCATGCAACCACGCCAGCTTCTAATTATACCAGGCTATGTTTGAGAGTGAGAGGGGCAGCGTACTGGGAAGGATTCGAAGTGTCTCTTTATCTATGTAGGACAAATCTAAATCTTAGTTATAGTATGTGCATTGATGTTGTGTCATGGAAAATCTTTTACCTGTTTAATACTTAAAGGATGTATAAGCCCAAAATTAAGTCCCACTCGGCAGTAGGAATCCATCTGATTGGCAAAACATCTTGACATGAATGCGCAATGCACAGTTCAGCCAGTCTTTCGCAATATTTATATTGCACACGTTTATCTTGCAGTAGCAATAAATTTGCGATATGTTGTGCTACCGTTGAAACAGTTAAGCATTTCCAGGTTACTGAATGAAATGTCCATAAATTAAGTAGTGGAAAAATCAGCCAAGTTTCACCTGTGCATAATAGAATAGACGGGATTTGCATTGAAGCATTCACAGGGTATGTGGGAAAGAAATGTTTTCAAGGACAAGAAACGTAGTTTTTCCCAGATGTAGCGCAAAGCTGAAACAAAGTCAGTCAGTTATCGTTTAGGAATACTTTTTCAAATGCTTCACAAGAATATATAATATTCCAGGATAATGTTTCAGTCAAAATATGTGAGAATGAAAAAAGACGTTATATCATAACGAAAAAAAAAAAAAAAAATTCCTTTTGAGTTGGAACAATGTGGGAATAATTTAGTGTTAAATGAACCTCATTGAGATGTCACATTGATAAAACCAAAGGTCAACGTTACAGCACCTGTTTGTTTACCAATCCTGTATTTAAAAATCTCGCCTATTCACTGGAATGCATGGTGATACCATGGAACAATTTCACTGCATCTGGTTCTGATGTCTGACTCATGTCGAATTGCCAAAATGTTTTAGAGAGTGAAGTTTTGCCCAGCATCAGGAAACCAGATTTGAGGTGAAGGTCTCGGGTCTTTTAACAGAGCAATGACCCCCATGCACAAAAAAAAAAAAGGTTAAAAAAGTGCAAAAACACTTTTCAAACAGCAAAGTTATTCTGACCTAACTCCAACGGAAAACCTTCAGAGTGGGATGAAATCTGCATCTGCAAAAAGAAAATGCTGCAACATTAGGATTTTGAATTTGTCAGAGTTTCAGACGCACCGACTGCAGAGAGGTGTGAGAAACCTTTAGATACACAAAGGGTTTGGAGACAACTGCTGAAAGGAAAGGCAAGCAAGGTGACAAAACTCCTATTGTTGTTGGATAGCTTAAAACATTTTATTAGACATTTTGAATATAACAAATAGACCCGTTAATCCATCCTTTTTTGATGGCATATTTATTGTGGGTGTGTGCCAGTCCGGCTGACATCAGACAAGAAGCAAACGTTGACATTCCCACACAGGGTTAAAATATGGATCATCTGCATTTATTTCTCAAGGTATCCTGAAATATCTGTTCCTAATCACTTGTTCCCCAACTCATCTCTCCCCAGCCTCTGTGCCAGCGGGCCCCGGTGCGTCTCGGCGTCCGCGGTCAGCAGTCTCACGCCGCCACCCGCGTTGTGGAGGAAGATCGCCCATGGACCGGTCAGGAGAGCCTGGCTCAGGATGACCCCGAGATGTGGGATCTGCTGCAGAAGGAGAAGGACAGGCAATGCCGCGGTCTGGAGCTGATCGCATCCGAGGTACTCCACCTTTAAGCATCATGACTGATGAGTTTTCAACAAGACGAGCGATTTAAAAATGCACAACTTAGTGCTTTCTGGACAGTTAGGGCGGGCTAATACAGTCTTTGTTGATTAATAATGAGAACGTTCATTTGTCTAGAAACCTACAAATGTTGGCAACAGGCTGGTGCTGCTGAACCTTCATTAATCCGCGTGAGGCTTTCTTTTAAATTGACAAGGTTAAGCGTAATATTTATTCACTATTTTGTATTGATCTAGTCGCTTCATTTGGAAGACGTGACGGCTTTTGTAAACAGTGTCTATAAAAGCTGGCAGCTTTTGTACTGTATGTTGGCAGTTTGGATGACTGAGTACTAGGGATGTCCCTGGCAAGTGATTTCTTTGACAATAAATAATACTTAATAAAAAAATAAAAACTGTCAAAATCTAGCACTGTGCGTTCAGCCTCAACATCTTCCAATGACTTTCTAAAGCATTTAATTTACAGAATGAAGTGAAAGCAAACCTTGCTAGGTCGCGGCCGTGATGCACTGCTATTTTCCTTCAACCAGACAGGATCACTGCGTCTCTGGGTAAATTATATCAGTGTGTGGTTAGCAGTGTTAGCAGTAGCTATCATTGTGTGCAGGTTAATATCCGAATGCTCGAGCTGCATATCAGTTTTTTCCTGATAAAGTCTACATGCTACCATGTTTTCATTTTCTTGTCGGAAGTACCAACAAGCATTGCTAGTTTTGTAAGAGGATATCTCTGTAACATCTCACTGTGCTGCTGTACAGCTGCACTTTACTCGACCTCTGCCACGAGAGGGTAAACCGTTATCTGACAGCTCCTTAGCCCTGACGAGTGGTGAGTTATGTTTTTTGAGTGAAGCAGCTTTGTACATTAATAAACCACTAACTCGTTTAATTGAGTCGACATAGTCTTCAAAGGCCGTAAACTGATTTTAAATAATCTTGATGTATGCAGTTACTTTTTCATGGCAGAGTATGTGCATTTTTTTAAATATTTCTAGTGGTCTGCTAGGCTTGTGAAAATCAGACCCCCTTTGTTGAAGATACAAGCGATGAAACTGATGTCTTCAACTCTGACAAGAACACATTCTACTCGACCTTGCTGTTCATTTATTTTTCACCCACTAACTGTGCACAGTTGGCTGTAAGTCATTCAAACTTGGCTCCTTTTAATGGTGGAGACGCGCAGAGAGAACTAGATCCTCTGAAAGCAAGAATAGCTCAATTATTACAGAAGAACTTGGGCTAAAGTCTTTGTTTTCACTCCAAGGCTGGATGGTGTGAAATGGAAAATTTCAATATTCAAAAGAGCAGACAAGGTTTTTCTTCCCTGTTGTTTTTTTCTCTCTCTCTCTCCTCCCGTTTCTTTTTCGCCACAGTAGCTGTTTGGTGGAGTATATCAGCCCCCTCTCAACACAAAGCCTGACCACTCTAGTGTGAGATAAAGCTGATCTCTTCATTCTGCCTCCTCCCCAACTCGCTCCGTGACGCACATCACACTTCAGCTCAGGCAAACATTTTCTAAATGAAAAGACACATATTTTTTTTTACACTTACACACACTTTATGACAGTGAGAGGCGACTGCAGTTCCCTTCCTGGTGCACGCACGGTAGTTGGCATGACAGACGAAGGCAGCAGAAAGCTGTTACTGGAGCTGTTATCTCCCTTGATCTCCTCTTGGCTCTCAGGTGGGAAATTAGCATAACCACACACACAACGCAGTGCTACTCCATCCGGCGAGGGGAGAAACTGTATTTGTCTGTTCTGTGTCGGACACTGTTACTGACCGTTGCGTGAATATGCACCTGAAGAGAGAGATTGCACAGTGAAACGGTGAAAAGAAATACGGTGTATAGACTCCAGGTAAAGGTGTATTTTCATCGATTTCAGCAGTCTCACGCACTCACTCAAAACAGTATGTGCAACACATTCACCCTTTTACACTGACTGGGACAGTTCGGGCGTTACATGTTTACAAGTACAGGTTAATTGGATTATGGTCTTTGTCCTGGTAACTGATTTATTGTTTATTGCAACATGGTCTTTGTCCTGGTAACTGATTTATTGTTTATTGCAACATCACAGATCGCTAAAATTATATTCGAAGACAGATTCCCCCCCCCCCCCCCCCCCCCACTCAAAATAGGTTTGTAAAAGTTGTTTGCTCAAGTCTGTCACCATAACATCCTCAGAAACAAGAGAAACGTGCTGGCCGTGATCTACGGGCACCGGCCTGAGCTTTTCAAACATCAGGCGCTCACAGTGATCGGCTGCTTGATGATCGTACCGAAGGGACGATGTTTCAGAGACTTGAAGAGCTTTTTAACAAGCCGTTCAAAGCCGAACAAAACCAGTGAGGCAGGAGAGCTGCGCAAGAAACGGGCTGAGGACACTTGAGACCGAAGATGAGACTAATGCGAAAACATCTGTTCAGCAAACCTGTACAGTGTGATGTGTGAGCATGTGTCTCGTCACCTGTATTTGATCGTGTTCAGAACAGCTGTGAAACTCCACGTGTTTAATATCTTTATTTAGAAGACGAAAATTCATAAGACAACTCATGTCTTCGAGAAAATATTAAATGGTCTGTAAAATATTCTTTCTAAATATAAGCCTTTATAAAATAGGAATGATGAGTTTGGATGAAGTAGTTTTGCAGTCGGAATTGTGATCTATTAATAAAACAAAAAAAGAAAATGAGAAAAACTGTTTGACTCCCATTATACTTGTGGATACTGACCTTGTTCCTTCGTCTTCATGTAATAATGCTGCATCCTGCATTATTTGGTGCAGACGAGCATCACTTGCAGGTTGTATTTAAAAGCATCAGACATGTATATGCGAAGAAAAATCAGATTCCAGACTGTGGTGAAAATGAAATAAGATTCACGTATGAGCCACTTTTGCTGTAGTATGCACTTTTTTCTGCAATATGAATGTACCTGTGAAAGAGTGCATTCTCTGATTTCAATCTTCCAGCACACTGGAGATATTTACAGAGAACTTTTGGAATGTAATTAAACTTTTTTTTTTTCCCAGCAATCCAAATACCCCAAAATATGTTTTTCTTAGAAAGTGCATTTCAGGTTTTTTTTTTTTTTTTTTGCTTGTTCTTCTTCTTTTTGGCGTAATAGTCCACACCAATATATCTCTGCATGTGCAGAAAAGTTTATTACATTATCTTGTATCCTCCAGGAGCGAGGCGATAAGCATTGTGAAGTGCAGAGTGTTAGTCTATGGAAGTCCAGAGGTTCAATACTGTAATGATTGCCTTTAGCCGGAGGGGGATTTCTCACTATCACTTAACAGACTTTAATTTGCCGTCCTTGTCCCTTCAGTCCACTTGCGCCATTGATCTAAGTGTGTGTGTGTGTGTGTGTGTGTGTGTGTGTGTGTGTGTGTGTGTTTGTGTGTGTGTATTTTCTCTTCACAGAATTTCTGCAGCCGCGCAGCTCTGGAAGCTCAGGGCTCCTGTCTGAACAACAAATACTCTGAAGGCTACCCAGGGAGAAGGTGACTGTTTATTCAACCACACCCCGGCTTATTACCACCGTTGATATTCAGGGGCTTAAGGATATTTGCTTTACACACACTCATTTACACCGTGTTCTCCAGCTTGTCCCTTTAATAGCACATTCTAACCACACAGCAAATAATCCCCAACCTCTGCCTCACCAAACAGAGGTCCCGAGGGGATACATTGGAGGAATTTTATGCCAGTTTAATAGTTGCATATTTTCCAGTTTCCTGATTTTCTGTTATTTTCCTGGCAGAAGTCACATTTATCAGCTACAAACAGTGACCTGACATGCTTTAAAATTGTCCTCATTTGATGCCTTTTATTCCTGTAATGCAAGCGTACCATAAATCTACCTCCCACTGAATGTTTTTTTTTTTTCCCATCCCCGCTCCTCTCCCCCCTCGTCTCACTCATGCTGCTGCTTTACACTTTAATGTAATGAAACAAAGGGACAGTTTCATTTAATGAGTGGTTTGTACAGTGGCCATCTGTTACTCCTTCATCTGTAATTCCAATGAAGAAGGATGAGAATGAGCAGATCTGCTCTGGAAATTTTGGATGTATTATTATTTTTTTCTGGGTTGTTTTTGATTTCTGTCACCGACAGTGATGTTTGCTGAAATGTATGAAAGTGAACGCGCATTGCAGATTAAGGGGATTTGGTCTCTTTTGCTTTGAACAGTCATAACGGTTAAATAACAGTGTGAATCTGCCGTTGTAGGTTTTTTTTTTTTTTTTTTTTCCCCCCATGATTCTCATGCAGTTTATTCAGCCCTCGTCAAGCTGCTTTTTGACAGCAAAACAAAATCTTTGAAAACTCCCCTCACTTCCTGCTTGATAAGAACTCGGTGAGGTACAGAAATGAGGACTTTTGACAAAACAGAGTTAAAAGAATAGACTCTCATTATAAATGGAGGCTGTATCTGTATCAGATAAAACATGGATGTAAATCATTCATGGATTTAACCTCTATTGTTCATTTCATCACTTCAGAAGTGGAAGCACACTTCCCCCTGACCAGTCACATCTCCCATTCACACGCCGCCAGCTGCTGTGCAGACTAAATGTCTTTCTAAGGTTTTCTTCTTTATGAAACATCTCATTACTGCGTCTTCCCTCCTCTCTGCCTGTAGGTACTATGGAGGAGCCGAAGTGGTGGACCAGATCGAGCTTCTGTGTCAGAAGCGGGCCCTCGAGGCCTTCGACCTGGATCCCGCTCTTTGGGGCGTCAACGTCCAGCCGTACTCCGGTTCTCCCGCTAACTTCGCCGTGTACACCGCCGTGCTCAAGCCGCACGACCGCATCATGGGCCTGGACCTGCCGGACGGGGGACAGTCAGTACTGCTTTCTTTTTGCTCTCCATGTTGTCACTTCTTTCTTTTATCGTCGAACTTTTCAAAGCTGTCCCAGTTTCTTTGTTGGCCAACAGTGGCGTGTCACTTACAAGGCCTCAAGAGTCACTGCTTTCCTTTTTTGTTTATTCAGAAAAACTTCTGTGCTTGGTGAGTCGAGTTGTGTGCAAACTTATGTTTGTCTGTATATTCATTCTTTCAACTTCAGTCTCACCCATGGCTACATGTCTGATGTGAAGAGGATCTCAGCCACGTCCATCTATTTTGAGTCAATGCCCTACAAGCTCAATGTAAGTACAAACAATCTAGTGATGTTTAGTAACTGTGATTAACCATTAGGTTTTGGTTTTATTGTTGCTTCTCTATACTATTTTACATTTCCATTTGCTTCTTCAAATATGCCTTTATGCTATTTGAAACCAAATCTGTTTACTAATGACAATACCAGGTAGGTGTGCATACATAAGAAATGGCTAGAACTAAAGAGTTGCCCTGGATCAGTGATCAAATCACCCAGAGTTGGTTCCCTGAAAGTTCCAGGTTTTTATTCAGGCCAGTTTTACCCGTTTCCAGGTAATCCATTGTTTTGAAATAGCATTCCATAATCATCTTCTTTGATTTTAAATAGATGCAAATTTTAAGAAAAAAGCTAAAATCCTGATTTTGAAAGTTTAAATTTCAAAGTGCCCCGTGAACAGCTGGGTAAAACCACCATTTATCTATCTTAGTGCAAGGCCCGGATATACATGGTGAATCCTGGCTTCACTGACATCAGCACACAACAGTGAGCGGCCTTATTTGTCAAACCTGAAGACCCCCAGTAACAACAGATTGATTTTCTGAAGGAGTTATAATGAAAGAAGGCGAAATTACTCATTTTCCACCTGCATCTGTCTTTACTTAAAAAAATAAATAAATAAATAAAAAGCTACTGGGATGTTCATTTCAAGAAACTGAAAAGAAGAGGTGGAAAAAAATGTAGCTGTGGAGTTCTCATTCCCTTTTAAGAAATTCAGTTTGTTTCCTGGCCCCCCGGGGGCAGACACCAGGCAGAGTGGGTTGGGACTCAGTGTCTAACTCAAGATAACTTAAACCCAGCAGAGACTTGCTGGCAGGCACTCGCTGAAAGAGGGCAATTCGGGTGTTTTAGTTGATGTATGGCCGCTACACCTCCCCACACTGCGACCACGCGCTCCAGCTTGTGTACAAAACCCAACAAAGCGGCGTTTTCCACCTGCACGGAGATCTGTATTATCATAGCCTCGCCGATGCGAAGAGTAATTCATCAAATTAACGTGGCGATATGACCGGCACGCTGTGTATTCAGTGTTTAGTATTTCATTCCCGGGGTCACAGTCGTGTGGTGGTGTTGGTAGCAGCTGATGGATGGCGATGAGAGTCTGCATGTCCAGACCCGCTGATGTATGGGCAGGCAGGACCCCTCTGCGAGAGAGATAATGGGAAATCGACAGGCCGGCCAGCACCACCGGCTCTGTCTTCACAATGAGCAGGTTGATGGAGTGAGGGGGCATCCATAGATGTGCTCTGGAGATGGGAGATTATCAGGTTGTCTAAATAAAGCCTTTCCCTCTTCTTTTTCCTCTCCTTTTTTTCTCTCATCTGTGCCACCCCTATCCTCCGTTGTTTCCGTCCCTCACTTTGTTTTTGTGAAGTGGTTCGCCACCTTTTTCTGGAGACTGGAGGCTAAAATGATGTGCTGATCATTCGAGTGGTCCAGCTTGACTCCGTGTCACGTGACTGAAGGCAGAAAGCAGATCGTCTAACGTGTTTCTGAGATTGCTGCGTTTGATCAAAGGAAGGAGGGAAAAGTCTTGAAACCAAAATGTTCCGCCTCGACGCTCCAGTTGAACAGATCCCTGAAAGGTTGGATTAGGATAAGTAGTGGTGCATTACTGAAATTGCTCCATCTCCTAGCATGATGTGACAGGTGTAAATGTCTCCTTTGGATAAATTTCCTTCACCTTTTAAAGAAGCCGAACTACTTCAGATGCAGTCGATTCAAATGAGCTTTGAATGAAGAAAAAAAAAAGAGTCCTGCTTCAGTGTTGATGTTTGCGCTTGATCTTCGGATACCTGGCAATTTCTTTTTTCATCCTCGATGCTTCTTTTCCCTGTCCTGACCCTTCCACTCCTTTCAGTGCTCGTATCTTCCTCCTACACACCCTCTCCTTTCTCTGCTCTCTTTTCACTGTGCCTCCCTCTCTCCGCAGACTGCAACAGGACTTATAGACTACGACCAGATGGAGATGACGGCCAAGCTGTTCCGGCCCCGGCTCATCATCGCTGGCACCAGCGCCTATGCCCGCCTCATTGACTACGCCCGCGTCAAGAAGGTGCACGGAGAACTCTCTCTGTATTCACAACTCATCCCTCTCCCTCCCCATCTCTCACAGTTTTTTTTTTTTTTTGTGTGCATTTTCACTGTCTTCTTTCTTTCCTGCTTTCCGTTTTCTCCTCTTTCTCATCCCGCATTAGGAAGGTCAGGCCGGCTTCGTCCTCTTATTTAAAAACTCGGCCAACCTTTTCCGCGGAAATGTCACACACACCTGCTTCCCATACTGATGGGTCAGATCCAGCCAGCCTTTTCCTCCAACCGCATCCCCGCTAATTCCCCGCCCCGCTGCGGAGGACCCGTCTGTTCTAAATACAGAGCGTTCACTTTCAGACTTCAACATTTCTAAACAAAAGCCCAATTTTAAGGCCATTACACACTTTGCACGACGCCACCACACAGATGCATTCTTTTCCCGTTGCCTACTCAACTCGCGAGCACACAGCCTCAACTTTTAACAGCACACTTCACCGCTCTCGTTGACGGTGCACAAGAGGCCCCTTTATCTGTTTTGTTATACCCACCCGCTGATTCACTTCATTCACTCCATGACTGCTTCCCTTTGTTGCCGAGCTCCACTTTAGCCCGCACCATCAGATGGAGTGTCCCGCCATTACAGAGCTGTGTTTTTATTAAGCACCATAACTACTTTGCCACTAGGCCTGAAGAGGGCCCATATTTTCCCCTTGGCATGTCTCTGTGGAACTGTTCACTGTTTTATGGCAGAATCTGCCAGCCAGGCTCCTCTCCAGATTTCCAGTGCTGTGCTACCTAGATTGGAGTAAATCTTTTTTTTTTTTTTTTTGTTTCCCCCACGAATCGAAAGTTTGTTTCACGATATTGGTCACACCACGTCCCAATCTCATGTTCTTTTACCCCCTTTACATCCCCCCGCTTGCCTTTTAATCTAATAAACATGTACTTATCTCGTTAAGATACGACAGGAAAGGAGATTGTCATGATAATGCATGTTAATTGGAGCAGTAAAAAGATTGTTTACTGCTCTGATCATTTGCCAGTCAGTCAGCAGCACGTTGGTGAGCTATTTTTTCCTGTTTTTATGAATTGCTGGCAGAAGAATGCAAGGATTTTATTAAATTTAGCTATGTTGTTTCAGGCCTCTAAAGCCTGCCGAAAAGTGCTTTTATACAATCTCTGTTGATTATTGTTTCCCTTTAAGATGAGAGGTGGCGTGGTGAATACGTACTCTTCAAGAGCAGCGGGGGAAAATATTAAAAATGCAAAAGAACAATATTCTGTTTCAAATATTGTGAGGCACAAAATGTAACAATTAAAATTTGTTCTTTCCTACAAACAGTGCTTCATCGCAAATATCAAAGGATCGATTGCATAAAATAGTAATAGTTGTAACATGAATATCAAAGCAAAATAAAAACATGACGAATGCAAAAGTTAGTGTTGTTGAAAACGGTTTCTTTTCTTCCCCCCTCACTCAGCTGTGCACAGACATTAAGGCGTACCTGCTTGCGGACATGGCTCACATCAGCGGCCTGGTGGCAGCCAAAGCCATCCCCTCCCCCTTCGAGTACGCCGACCTCGTCACCTCCACCACACACAAGTCTCTGCGAGGGGCCAGGTGAGGACGGGCCCGCCGGCGGCGGCCGATCACGTTACTGAGGATGAAACCTCATTTGGGTTTGGCGGGAGAATGAAACGGACGAAGTGCTTTGTCAGTAAGGAGCTGTGTTCCCGTTCCGCTCAGGGCCGGCCTCATCTTCTACCGTAAAGGCGTCCGATCCGTCGACAAGAAAGGAAAGGAAATCATGTACGACTTGGAGGACAAGGTCAACTTCTCCGTCTTCCCCTCGCTGCAGGGCGGACCTCATAACCACGCCATCGCTGGTGTGGCTGTGGCACTTCGACAGGTCGGCACGCAAACACACCGCAGCAACACAACACTTGATTTGTTTTGATGTTACACTTCGTTAGCCTGCTTTCTTCTTAATAAATGGTGATCTCTACACTGACACACACGCTCAGATGCTCTGGTGATGTAGCTTTCTTTTTTTTCCTTTTTTTTTTTAAATCATCTGTGATCATTTCCAGGCTCAGTCTCCCATGTTCAGGGAGTATATCGGCCAGGTGATGAAGAACGCCAAGGCTATGGCTGCTGCTCTCCTCAGCAAAGGCTACACTCTGGTTTCAGGTAATGGCTTGTATTTAAGTGTTCTTGTTTCATTATTTACCTTGGAGACACTGACTCAGCAAACACAGGAACACTGAGAACTTGCACAAAGTGTCCTGCCACAAATATGCAGATTACACAATTGAAGCAAAGAAAAAAATGTGCTGTGCGTTTAAATTCCAGATTTACTAATAGGCTAATGCCAGCGCCGCTGCCTCGTCAGTCAAGTCAATAAAATCAGGTGGAAGTGGTCGCACTGTGGCTGCGAGCAAACGCTCAGATCTTGTACCGCATGTGTTACGCTGGCCTCAGCTCTTTCTTTGATGTATAGCCTTCAATTAATACCCCGTATTATTCACACTGCTTACACTGCAGTGTGTAGAAGCTCACTTTTAAATATTTTACAGAAGGAATGACAAATGGTTGGAAACACAACTTAAATGGCAGAAAACATTATCAATAAAAGAAATGGATCTGAAATGGGCAACTGGTCGTCCCTGTCTGCTAAAATAATTTCAAAAAATGGCAACGCACAAGAGAAAGTCAATTAATCTGATTTTAACTGAATGTCAATCACAGTTATTCCTGAAATATTGAAAAACTGAATGCATTCGGAGATGGAAATGTATCTTTCTCATACTTTATTCGATAAACTTAAAGCCATTCAGTTAGCTTATAGTCAGTCAGTTCTACCAAAGTCAAAATTAGTCACTGTAATTCTCTTACGTCAAATGAAATCATTAAGTGATCTGTTATAATTTAGTTCTCTGTTAGAGAAGACAAAACTTTAGTGGCCCCGACCCCAATCAGAGTTTACCATTTCTGAAATGAAGGATAAATTGTGATCATTTGCAGCTTGAGCTTTCCTGATATAAACAGGTTAAACACCAGAATTCCTCATGGTTTTAATGACGGTAACAAAATCTTTGTACACGAGGCCGGAATATGTATCTGCGTATTAGTTTTTGTCCAAGAGGGAGGCATCTCAGTACAAGTTAAATCAGGTCACCTGGACCTGGAAGACGTTTTGTCCTTCATCAGTTGACGCTGCTCACCAGACCAGGCTGGCTGCTCTCTCCTCAGCAGATGACCAGGCCCAGTTGGACTGAGAAAGGCTTGAATAATTAATCTGATCTGATTTGCTCAGTTTATCCTTTTATTTGTTTCATTCCTGTTTTATTGAGTTGTAAACGTAAAATATAAGCAAACTCGCAGCACTTCACCTCTTCTACCTGTTATAGAGACGAACTTTGTAAAAGCTGTGCCAGCATTAACCTGCCTGAATATTCCAGGCGGGACCGATAATCACCTGGTCCTGGTGGACCTGCGGCCGAAGGGCATCGACGGGGCTCGAGCGGAGCGGGTGCTGGAGCTGGTGTCAATCACCGCCAATAAGAACACCTGCCCCGGGGACAAGAGCGCCCTGACTCCCGGTGGCCTCAGGCTGGGTAAGAAAGCGCCTCGCTGTTAGATTTCAACCACACAGAGAGTCGTGAGACTCCCGGTATCCAAACAGGATCACCTTCTCTAATTGTAAAAGTGATGTCTCTGCTTGACGCGTTGATCAGTGTTGAATATAACAGATTCACCGCAGAGTGAAGTTTTGTGGCAGGTTTACTTTACATCAACATCTTCTCCACTTAGTCTGCTTCGCTCTTTCTAAATGTAGCTGCGCATATGGAAATTAGTCAGCCACGAATGAAGCCACAAGCTCTGAGCGCCTCATAATTAATTAAACTTGTTTGGCTTTTTAATCATCTTGCAGGAAGTTCACCCGCTTCACATCCACACTGCCGCCTTTCGGCTGTATGTCTTCAGGCTAAATCTGCTACCTGTAGGACAATGCCGCGCACCTATTTTCTCTTTCCGAGTGCACCTCGGTTCCCGTTCGACTGTCGGTTCAACACACTCACAGTCCAAAGACCCGTTTCTGGAGTTTCCACCAGCTCCAGGGTCCTGCTTTCTCCCTCTGAAGACCATATGGCCTCTCAGGAGGAGAGCAGTTCAGCAGCATGAATTATGTACAGCTGCACCGTCCAAACTCCACCTTCATTTAGCAATTATTCACTGTAATAACAATGTAATATATCACATTATATACTGTTACTGGAATATTGGCAACGGAGTTTCCTTAATCTATCTGATGTGTCTGTGTTTTGGACCGCCGCCTATAAGTATAGTAACTCTTCAGTAAGCCTTTCCCTTTCGTAATTTCTTTGTTAGTTTGATGGTCATTTCAATGTTAGATTGACAATAAAAGCAGAGCTGAACTTTTAGATGGATCTGCTTTTGTACGATTTCGAGCACTTTAGAGACATATCGAAATTGTACTTCAACAAACTGTAAATGCTGACACTGTTCAGTTTTGTCTGTTTTTTTTAATTTATGCCTCATTATATTCAGTGGGTCATATGATGTGATAAACACATGTTGTGCTATCTCGTTCATAAACAACATGTAGAATAACAGTCTAAAATGTAAAATCAGAGCAGGACGTTTGGCGGTTTCTCTGCTTGATTCATGTGTCTGTGTGTCTCAGGTGCTCCGGCTTTGACCTCCAGACAGTTTAAAGAAGCCGACTTTGTGCAGGTTGTTGAGTTTATGGATGAAGGCTTCCAGATCGCTTTGGATGTCAAGAAAAAGACAGGTAAAATCCTGCCGTGAGAAGAGAGACGGATTAATCTGTGACTCGGTGGCTTCCCTTCTTTTTGTTATCGCTGTTCAAAGCACAGTTTGAAACTATGTATTTATTAGAAAGTAAAACAGAGACCGTATGTTATATTCAGCTGCTGAAAGAGAGGAGATGAAATGCCCAGCGGTGATAAAACAAAGACAGCTTAAAATAAAAAAAGCAAAGAACTTCCTCTCCGTCTTCTCTCTCTCTCTCTCCCGCTGCAGGAAAGCTGCAGGACTTTAGGAACTTCCTCCTTCAGGACCCAGAAACGGTGGCTCGCATCGCAGACCTGCGCCACCGCGTCGAAGCCTTCGCCAGGCCCTTCCCCATGCCAGGCTTCCACGACCATTAGGCCGCCCGCCGCCGAGTCGCTGGTCTGGAGCTGCCAAATGGAGGAAAGGCGGCCGGGCAGCTGTGTGCACCGAGAAAATGGGGGGGTGAAAAAAACAAAAACAAAAAAAAAGAAAAATGTCATGGTGGTGAAATGTGACTGGCGAATGTGATCCAAGTTCACTTTCCTCCTGTCAGATCTGGGAAAACGGTACTTCACACTTCTTTGTAGTCCTCCATCAATCTATTCTTGTAGAACGTGAACCTCCTGGTGGAGGGAAAGAACAATGAAATTTGACAGATTTTGTAGAGCTAAATATTTTCTATTGCGTCTGAAGATTTTTTTTTTTTCTTTCCTCTGAATTCTTCACACTTTCTTTAAATCAAACTTGTGGGAGAAACGATAACAGCATGACAGAAACCAGCAGTGTCAGTGACTTCATAAGTGTGTAATTACTTTTTAGATTAAGATACCGTGAGAGTCTTAATTCTGTGGAGTCTTAACAATTGTCACTAATATATTTTATGAGCTGTGTGCATGATGACTTCGTTCTCTGTCTCTGAAAGCAGCCAGACTCTATGAGGACCATGACTGCTTCTGGAATCTTTTTCTGTTTCATTTTCAGATTGGTTCCTTTTGAAAAAGAAAACAAAAAAAATAACCAGAAATGTCAGAATGTTGTTTTCAGTTTGTGAAGCAACACTACAAGCCACACCGCAGAGTGACTCAGAAACATGTCACAAAACTTGTGGAAAAAAATAAATTAAAGACCATTTAAACACCATGGCTGGTGTCGTACGAACAAAATCTGACTGGATGTCTGTTTTTGGGTCACTCTTCATTTTTTTTTCTTGTCAGATTGCCGTCATTCTCTATTTTGTTATGAAAGATAGTTACACATATCCAGATGGAATCAAAACTAAAATACTTTCCTTTCAGCATGTTTACAAAGAGTATATACTTTTCTATACATATTATTTAAATAGGATTAACAGTGCTGTTTCCGTTATTTTATAACTTTGGTGGGGTTTCCAATGCCAAACGCTCGTTTCTCATATAACAAAACACGGGATGTTGTGCCGTCTGCCAGACCTCTGTGTCATTTTTCTTCACTGTGGTGTTCAGTGATGGAAACTGTGAGGCAGTTTGATTTGAAGACACCCTTTCAGAGTATTTTGTTGTCTGTCTGGTTCACAGATTTGCACTGTTTTCATTGTCACTGCATCAGTGAGGAAGCGAGGATTGTCTATAAAATGGTCCTTTCAGCACAATCATGGAGTGGGTGTTTGAAATGATGTGGTACTTTCCTGTTTTGTACACAACTCATCTTTTAAAGCGATCCTGTTCAGACTTTATCCAACTTTTTTTTTTCTTTTGTCAAGTCTTTGCCAAAATGTACCAGTATTTTACTACAGTGTTCATAAATCTGTTTGTCGACTACATTATCTTGCGGGAAATCGTACGCCAACACAGACTTCAATGGATACACAACATTTTTTACTATTTACAACGACAGAGTCCCAATAAATTCAGTAATACCAGTGAACCTTGTGTCATGTAGTTTATGTGAATACACACCCCTTGTCGCAGAGGTTTGAACACGGTGTGGGCAGACAAAATGACTCCAATCATTTAATGTTGAAACTTCATGTGTACGATGTTAAACTAACATTGTAGCTCCTGTCATGACCCACTGTTGGCATTACATTCTTTGCTTGTTTGCAGAGTTATTCAGAGCCCAGATAGTCATTTTTTAAGCTACAAATAGAATTTTTTTAAGAGTATGAGAGTCACGTTGATTCAGTGACAACCTTTATTTTCTCTCTGTTAACTAAGTGTTGGGTTATGTAATAATTTCTAGGTCACTTTTTAAAATTCTGAATTTTAGCCAAATGCTCCTGTGATCCTTCAAACTGTATTTCTGTGACTTCGTTCTTACCTATCCAATAAATTTCCCATCGTTTCCTTTTTAGACTGCTAGTTTTTTTGGATGCGGTGCAGGGTTTTACTGTAGCTGCTGCAGCGTCGCCAGGTTCATTGCTGACTTTATATGTTATTCCTTCACTAAATGCAGCAGTTTATACGGTGGCGGTGCTGTGTTGCTGAATGGCTGCGCGGCAGTTGGTATACTGCAGGGTTTACAATAGATCTGGGATTTGTACTTGAGTGTTTTTTTTTTTTTTTGCTCTAATGTGCATGTGAACATTTACAGAACGAACATCAAATCTGGACGGTCTATGTTAAATTTGAGGGGTGTCTTTATGCATCATCGTCGATTTATTTTATGATAGCTGGTTGAAGGTCTTTGTTTCCATTTAATTCGTGACTTCGCTGTGGAAAGTTCAGGAAGATATTGCTCGCAGCGCTGAGCCTCTTGCAGTAACAGGCCCCTCAGCGGTCATTCGAAGCAGGCTCTCCGATGACGCCTATAGCGTGTGTGAAAGACTTGAGGACAGGCTGACGTTAATGTCGTCATAAACAGAGCTGGATATGGGGTCATAAGTTGTGGAAACGTCGGGGAAATGGCCCGTCTGTCACTTCGGTGTTGGTCTGCGGTGCCGCCATGGTGAGGTGAGGCTCAGTGAAGGGCGGCGTGTTTCCAGGCATCTCCACTAAAGCTAATTTATTCTTTCCAGACAGGATTTTATCAGACAAACTTCAAAAACGGTTGTGACGTGCAGAATCCTAATGGAGGCTGATTAACCGGAGTCCGACAGCGTCTAATTCCGACCCCTTCGGCCTTTTCATTTACACTGAAGGATTTCTCCAGATTTTTTTTTTCTGAACATGCTCAGTAGATGAAGGGTTCTGCTGAAATACCTCAAGACATCATGGGTTCCTGTAAATTGTTGAATGTGCAGTGTTAACCCGCTAAGTCCTAATTAATTTGGAAATATCTAATGTCACTAAAATAGTCCAAAATTTAGAATCCAAAATGAATAAAAGATTAAATTATTATTTAAAATACCTTTCCCTCCGTCATGCCGTCTCTGTCAGTGTTAATATTCATTGTGATTTTCTCCTGTGAGACTTTCCATGTTTTAGATTGTTGCTGAATATTTTTTGGATCATTGTGTTCAGTAGAATAGTTTTTAAGAAACTGAACTGAGGTCTAATTTGAAACGTCCGGAGTTAATTATGTAATCTTCTGCCACTGTATGTTTTGTTTTTATTTACTATGTTCAAGTTAAAATAAAATGTAAGAAAGCAGACAAACTGTGACTACGGCTTAGAAAACTGTGACAAACCAAAGGAGCTATTACTGTTTGCTTTTCTTTCCATTTGAATTAATTATGACGTAGGATGAAAAACACCACAGTAACAATGTTCCACTACATTCATGCATTCATTCAAATTTAAAAAAAAATTATTCCAGATTTTTATGTGAAGAAACAAAACAAAACTGTGATTTTACAGAAACTGCTTCCAGACGCAACAACATACTGATTAATTGGAGGCAGAACAGTTTGTCACTGTACAGTATGTACTCAGGTTAAGGACTTTAAAGATTAAACGATCTTTGCTGGTTACTTTACGTTATACTATCACTTTACATTATTGGGGTCTTAATCCTGTGCAGGAATTTTATTGACTTTTTTTCTTTTTGGTTGGGGGGGTGCACAGATGAGCGATGTCTCTTCGCAGCAGACTGGATCATAAAATCAGTCTGTAAAATGAATTGGTCCATAAGCAGGAAGAAAAGTGCGATGAAAAAGCACTCTTAGGGTGTAATTGTCATAATTGTACACAGTATTGCCCATCTGGTACATTTCCTCATAATGCTGGTCATACATCACAGCCCTAAAATTCCTTGTGATCTGCCCTCTGCTGTTGTGAAACACACACACACACACACACACACACACACACACACAGTTTAAAATGAAAAGATGACAAAATGAAATTCCCGCTGTAGCTGATCTGACAATAAATCATGTCTGTTTAATGAAGAGAGGGATAAATGACGGTGTCGGCAATTAATTAGAAATGTATCTTGAGGCTGACAGTGTGTGTGTTTGTGTGTGTGAGACTGTCACTTTCGTCGCACCTTTCCTGGTTAAACCTGGCAGAAGTTGATCTGAGCACAAATAAAGGATGCAAATATAGTCGGGGGGGGAAGCTGTCTGTTTAGATGCAGCCATGTTCCGAGTCATATTCATACATCCAAGCTGCACTAATGCGTTGTAATTATCCCGTAATGAAACAGGAGAGCTGCTCATGGTGTGAGAGGCGTCACTTCAGTATGAGAGCATGTTGTGTGTCTGTGCTGTAATCCTAATCCAGGTCCTAATCCCTTCACTCCTCTGCACCTGCTGCTCCTGCGATTCATGAGCGCAACACTAATGTGATGCTGCAACTGCAACAATGCTGCATGTGTCACCAAACCACACACAATACTGTGATCCAACAGTTATCCTGAGACTGTTGCTTTCTTTCTATGTAGTTGGTTCTTTGAATTTAACAAGTTTTCTTTCAGGTTCAAATCATTTTAGAGTCACTTTATTAACTTTATTAGCCTGTTGGCCAAAACCGGCCTGCAAGAAGCTCTAATCTGATCCACATAGTGACCAAGAAAATTGTAAAAAAATGACACAAACACATTTTAACATACTGTTTATTAGAGTAGAGAACATCACAGCACACTGAGGCCCGAGCTGAGATGTCAGAAATGCTGCCATGAACAGGACCGAAATCCTTCCCAGCAAACCTTTGTGAGAATGACTTCATAAAAAAAAAAAAAAAAAAAAGTGCTTGCTGAATTAATGCATTTCTTGAACTTTTCTATATTCTGTAGGTATAAATAAAACTGGCTTCATGTTGAGAATTTAATAAGTTTCTCCACTGATTGTTAAGCTTTTGAAAAAAACAACAACAACAACAACAGATTTTTCTTTTAGATGTTTACTCTGCACCAAAACAAAGTCCAGGTTAAAGTTCAAATTTAAAGGTCGTACTGCTTCTGTTTGACCGGTCTGGTTCACTCCAGATCAAAATGTTCTGTTTGTGGTGCTGAACTGAAATGAGTTTGACATTCCTGACCTCGCGGGACGGTTTCCCTTTTCCAGCTGTTTTCTCCCCCTACAATCGTACACTTATATATCCCAACCATATTATGGATCCTGATATTGTATCTATAATATGATCCAGACGTCTCTCAAAACGTCACCTCTTCCACCTCCACACAAAGCCAATCAGACAAATACATATGATAGAGAATTGATTGATCATTTCGATATTATATCAAGCCAAAGTTTTCTCTTGGATCCTGGAAAAACACATGCAAAACAATGAAAAAACAAACAATAGCAGAGAAAACCTCAAGCTCCTATCAGGCTAGTTTTAACTGTGTTCTGAAGCACTGAGTGAAAGCAGCTGTTCACCTGGAGAAAGAAGTAATATGGAGTTAATCATGTTGTTCTGACACAGACAGCGGACTGGGAGGCCGTAATGACACCAGGCCAGCTAACCGACCTGCTGCTGATCAACCCAATGGCTTCACAATGCTCCAACAACTGATTCATTTTCTAGTAATTCCATTCACTTTGCATAGTGGGGCACTGTCCAGAACCATCATGTCCAGAGAAGCCACTCACCCCTTTTTGACTCGGATTTCTCTCTTTATCGCGGACATCGAGTCAGCAAACATCTTCCACACCGATAGCAGGGAGCCAGTAATTGGAAGCAGTTTGTTTGTTTGTTTGTTTGTTTTTTGCCCGGGTGGCAGTGGAAGCTCCTCTCTCTGCTGCAGCGGTGAGGGACTCCAGGAACAAGACTGCCGATGCGGCATTATTTTTCATTTTTTCTGTCCTGCTTTTCACAGGGTGTGAGCCGTTCTGAAGCCGTGCAGTGTAAACACACTGCTGGCATATTTAGGAACACACCCAGGCAGGAAGTCACCTCTGCTTTGCCGTATTTTCGGTGCCGGGTTTTCTTCTTGCAGGGGCGTGTTGTCATTTTGTGATCTATATCGGTCAGCTCGGTGCAACGATATAAATGCTGAATAAAACTACTTCATGGGCACTATATATTTGTCATGCAGGAACCCTGGAATACAAAATGATGAAGCCAAATCAGGAGCTCATACATCTGCTAGTTTCATTAAAAAATGATTTTTTTAGGAGACTTTTTACAGCAGATGGTACAACAACAGAATATGTTTTATTATTAATGTTTAAAAAGTGCCATTTAAAATTAGTGAAAGCTTTAAATTGTGAGTGGACTAACGGAGATAATGCTATCTGCAGAGGAGAAGTGAAATCAACATAACAAGCAACAATATATACGTACATATTAAAAAAGATTTATTTGTATACAGCCCACATCATTCCCCCGCCACTCATTGCTTTTCACTGTTTTCCTTTCCCACTCGTCTTCACTTTTAAGTTTTTAAATGCAAGTGTCTCTAATTCTACTTTAGTGGAAAAAAGTAAGTTCTTTTCCCAGCTGTGAGATTTACAAAATCCCATCTGAGGCAGTTGAAACTGAAATCACAGAATTTGTTATTGTAACATCACAAATTTGAATAATGTCTTCAGCTTGGGACCGCAGCGGTTTAGAAAGACAGCGTGCCTGTATGTGTACAGATGAAGAGCAAAAAATAGGGTTGATGTTTTTGATGGTCTTTGTTTTGTGCAAACGATAAATGAAGCTCTAATAATCTGTCCACTTGTGGATTTTCAGTTTTCACACACACCCATGTTGTGCAGGAGACCGGTTTAACCATTTGTTTTCAGTTTTAACATCTATGAGTTTTTTTTATACATTTTTTTTCATTTTAAAAGTTTCAGAATATGTGCTTCTTTCATACAAGTATCATATCCAACACCAGCCTTGTCGTTAAATCAATGCTTCTTGCTTACAGCCTGTTAAAGTCATTCGTGTCCGTGATTCACAAGCAGAAAATGCTTTAAAATACTTTAAAAGAGAAGTGTGGCAATAGCAACTTTTCCCTCCAAACATAGCAGCTATTTTCACTTTGTTGTCATGCAGTGTCGCCACGTTACAACACGTCTGATCAGACTCGGGACCAGGCCGAGCATGAAGTGTCGCTCTTTAAATAGATTTGACCGTGGTGCAACGTAGCTGAGCGCTGTGTCTGAGGAGTTAATGCTTTCGCTTTTTTATATGGACATTTGAATTTAAGCTTCAATAATTAGTTTTTTTGTTATTTTTATGGGATGTTTGTGCTCTTAACAATTCATATTGAAAACCCTAACCCTGTGAAAAATACAGTAAACTATCAAGCAAGCTAATGCCGATGCTGCCTTTGAATCTGGTCCAAAGTTTTTTGTTCTTTGTTTAAAAAAAAGTTCACCGAAGAACCACAGTTTAAGGGCCAATCCCAATTCTACCCCTTTCCCCTACCCCTCAGCCCTTGGCCCTACCCCTATCACTCTCCTACCTCTTTTAGAATAGGGCTGAGGGGTAGGGCTATCTTTGCAGCACTATGAATTGGGATACCCCTTGGCCCTTTAAGCCCCGCCGCGCTCCTATAACAAGAAAAAATTATGGATATTAGAAATTATAGAAATTACATTAGAAATTGCTTTTATTTTTTAATAATGGTATTATTATCTACCTTATATTTATTTTTGAGGTTCTCCCACTTTTTTGAAGCTTGCTGGGCTGTAACTTCCCCTTCCAAGCCATTTTCTTTTATGAATTTCCTAAAGTAATACATATATGTTTATATAAACACGTTTTATTACTAACATATTATAGCTTAGACGAATAATATAATTTACCCCCAATGTGTTTTGGCGCTGTATTTTGATTTCAAAAACTTTTCTTCATTTTCACCTCTAAACTGAAGCAGAAGTCGGGTTTCATCGGGGGTCCCTGTGTCAAACATATTACGTTAAAAACGTGATAAAAGATGACGTTAATACAGTGATTAGTGCTCTTCAGAAGTTACAAATTTACGATTGGAAACAGTGCTACGCAGCGCTAAAACGTTAATCCATGACTGGGACACTGTCACGCTAGTATATCTATAAATTCAGTGAAGCAAATACACTTTTTATAGCTTTTTAAATAGTATACAGAAAGCAAGCTTACATTTGTGCGACTCCGTGGTGGGCGCCATGTTGTTTTTTTCTGGCCAATGTGAAACTCCGCCTACCCCTATAGAGAATAGGGAGCATCGATGCAGACTTCGCTGAAAGGGGTGAAATAGCCCTTCCCCTTTCCCCTACCCCTATTCAAAAAGTAGAATTGGTATAGCCCTTAAGCCTCGTGAACGCGCATATCATAGGGGTAGGGGTAAGGGGTAGAATTGGGATTGGCCCTAAGTCCTTGTCCAGTATGAGAGGTCATGCTGGTGAAGAGTCGCTGGGAATCGGCTGGTTCGCTCTCCGAGTTTGATGCTGCAGCTCTGGAAGAAAACGTTAAATGATGAAAGGCCTCACTATCTCCACTCAGATCAGTGGATCTGCCCAGGGCCTCACAACAACAGCCACATTAGTCCCGCGCTGCCACCGCCGCCTCCTGTTTTGCGGCATGTCCTATTTACTTATTTATCCGTCCCTCCTCCACCCACAACTCACTTCTTATCTCGCCCATTAAAATTAATCCTCGTCTAAAAATACCTAGTCCTGCTTGTCAGGGAGGATGTAATCGAGGAGCGGACGGCCTCCCTCAGTCCTCTGCCTCTCTCGTGAGAGCTCTCCCGACAGCTTCCGAGGTAGGAAAGTGAGAAACACAAGCTGTGTTTGTGAGATGGAGATCTTAATCACACACCGCCGCACTCCATCGCCTGTTGAAGTCTGATTAGGAGCGCAGGCCTGCATTAATGTTTGCGGTTTGGGGGAAAAGTGCCGCACGAGTGTGTTGACAGGAGACTTGGAAGCCATATGAACACAGTTATAGTGGATGGTGGTCATTTCAAGCAGTTATCAATCAAAATCAAGAAACAAAAAGAAGCACTACATTTCATATTTTTATGTTGGATTAAAGTTATTGTTTAGTAATGTAAGCAGCGCTGGGGTGTTTATGTTTGAGGCTCCATCAGGTAAATCACAATGAAATGAATTAAATTACAAGTTAATCTGCAGGAAATGGTTGAAGTGGATATAGTCTTTCTTGGAAAATATGAAAATCTGTGCATACCTGCATGCAAACGTTCATGCGAGAGAGACCTTTCAGTTATACCCAAGTGTGATGCTTTTGGCCCAGTTGATTACGTGCATATGACACACTCACACACACACACACACACACACACACACACACTCGTCACAACATAGCAACAGACAATGCCCACTGGGCAGGTCAGCACACTGTTTCAGGAAGCGTATTGCTGTTTAGAAGGTGCAGACACACAAACACTCTCACACACATAAATAGGCTCATGCAGGGTCTGGAACACAGATTGTCTATTAGAGAGAGTATTAGGAGAACCCAGGGGTTCGACATTGAGACAGTTTGTGTGCCATTAGAGCTGGATTTGATGTTGCCTGGTGCCCAGCGATACTGAGCGGGGGCACACACACACACACACACACACACACACAGGTTCACACAGACGCAAACATTCATCATTCAATGAACTCTGCGACAGGGGAGAGTTATACCAGCAGGAGACATATTTGTGGAAAGCACTGATTCTGAGTGTCATCTTCTTGTTCCACACCTGAAGTGAAAATAATGTTTTGGTCTTTCCAGATGAGCAGTGATCAAACCGTTCAGTGATCTGTCTCTCTGGACTGGATCATTCCTGGGACTGCAAACGGATTGAAAAGAGCTCCGTGACCCACGGAAACCTTCTCCTTACCGTGACTGATTTCTATTTTGGTCACATTCATCTGCATCTTCGCATCTCAGCGTGTGTCCACGTGTGACTTATTTATCCCAGCAGAGTTGGATTTGTGAAGTGATGAGCTCAGTAAATAATGTTTTCCCCTGGAAATTAAAATCCTCACTCTCGGCTCTGCAGGGTGTGTGAGCTCAGTGACGCAGCCATTTAGAAAGTAATGGCAGCAGCACGCAAAGTCATGTTGCACACTTTGGATTGCCAAAAGTAGGAGTTCCAGTTCCAGGGCTCCTCGGAGGAACCGGAGGAAGTTGACATCCAACATGGATGTCTTCGCTTCTTCGTTCTCCAAAGTGTGTGTGAGGATTTAACCTGACACGAACTGGGATGGATAAGACAGGAGAGGAAACACACTGATCAACGCTGTGTGTTAAACCTCAAAAACACACGTTTTGGCCTGATGAGTAAAAATGAAACTAAACAGCTTCCGTCTCAACGGGCAAATAAGGGCAAATTAAGCTGTTTGGCACTAAATTGTCATTTATATTTAAATCAGTTACTCAATTCTCTCCGCAGTCAGCGTGGTCCAACAATTAAGGCCCAGCACGGCAACAACAACAAAAACAATGCCTTCAAATAAAACTGGCATAAAAAACACTAAACTTCTGCAGCACAATTTACCGCATACTTGTGCTTCTAATTTCATTTATCTTAACATCTCAAGTTACGAAAAATATTAATTCGAAACAAAACAAAGAAATACTAACATATTGATAATTATTGCAGGTTGAGCTACATATAAGAATCCGAACAAATTCTGCTGCTGAGGTTTGAGCCAACAAGAATTTGGCTTAGTTACAGTTGACACAATCAAATCTGAACTACCTTAAACTCACAGATGTTCAATGACTGACCGCCACTTTTCATCCTCTGCTCATTGTTTCTTCTTTTTCATAAACCGAGAAATGTTTTATTTCTCAGTTTTTGTACTTTAGATGTCCAAAATGCAACACAACCCATCAGGATGCATTACAGCAGATAAAAGTGTTGATGTGAGGTTGAAGGTTTGAATCCCACAGCTGCCCCGGAGCCATGTTGTGTCACCATGTGTAGCTATGGCGAAGGGTTAAAATGCTAAGCTCAGTCTCATAATGAGAGCAGGATCCTGACAGGATGAGAAGTTTTAAAGGATCTTTTCAGATCATAATGAATTTGAACCTTAAAGGGATACTTCAACATTTTGGCAAATTGGCCCATTTAGCGCAATTCCTTAGTCATTTCGAACAGCATACTTACTTTTTCTGTGAGGGCGAGCTGTTGTTTATTCAGAGGTGAGTCGGGGAAGGTTTTCGGGACGGACACAATGGAAGTGGATGGTATTTTTGTTCCCCCTTGTCAAACTCATCAAATACAAAATCCAACAACCCCAAAACACTTTGGTGGACACGTTATAGTCCGCACATTCAGTACGCTGTGGAACACCAACAAATAATACTGTAGCGTTACGACACTGAAGCAAATCACTACGCCCAGACGCCATGTTTAGTAAGTAGTTCCGTCTTAGCAATCTTCTCATAAACAACTCAATCTGGTAATTTTGCATTAATATTTCACAACCTTCCCCGACTCGCCTCTGAATAAACAACAGCTCGCCCTCACAAAAAAAGTAAGTATGCTGTTCGAAATGACTAAGGAATTGCGCTAAATGGGCCAATTTGCCAAAATGTTGAAGTATCACTTTAAGTGTGTTCAGTGTGGCTCAGTGCAGTGTGATACTTGGTCTTTTTTAATTTCATTAACTTAGATAAACTCTTCCAGGGAATAGTTGTAGATATTATTTTACTATGGAGTGTGTTTCAGTGAAATAATACCCCATTGATCCAATATTTTCTCATTGGCAAGAGCATCTGTCCTGAGGGTGTTGGCATTGTTTTATGATGTTGTGATCAACTGGATCAGCATAATCCCAGTCTAGATAAATATCAATAACTTACTCATCCATGCTGGAGATGTATGGATAACATTTTTTTCTGTGTAAACTATATTTGTCCAAGATGATGAACCAGTAGTTTATTATGATTATTGAGATGCACTAAAAGGAGGCAATCCTGGTCTCATGTGACTTTTAATTATCTGTTTCCACAAGGTTACAATAATAATTCAGCGTCACGTCCGCAGACGACGAGACGAGATGAAGGAGAAGCACAGGAAGAGGTTTCACACGAGCGAGGCGCCAGTGGGAGGTCCTGCCAACTCCGGTGTCCCTGACGTCTCCCAGAGGACCTTTAGAAGTCGGGTCCCTCTTTCTTCAGGTTCTTGTATTCGGTGTTGATGGCCACAAGCTGCAGGAGGAATATATTTAAATCTGTTTTGCTTAAATTAAATTAATCAGCAGTGTCTTTAGGAGAATGTGGGAAAAAAAGGACAACAAAGTGCAGGAGTGGGATTTTTTTTTTCACACAAACACATAATGAAGAGAGAGCACATATGTATCTGGATCTGACCACAGATTTTGATCATACTGAGCGAGTTTAGACGCCTGTTTCTGTGTGTCATGTATAATACACGGTGCGACTGCATGGGTGTGCTCTGCATTCAACTCAGCCCTTCAACCAAAACAAAAACCTGATATTTTTTTTTCCCCCCACTGGCAGTGATGATTTTCTTCCCTTGTATTTTTTTCTTTTCTTTTTTTTTTTTTTTTTGTTGATTGGACTACCATTAAAAACCTCACCTCCCCTCTTCTCCCCTTCCCCCCCCCCCCCCCCCCCCCCCTCATTACGATCATTGTTTGGACTTCAGTGGAATTTTGATGCGAGACCTTTGCCTCGCTATCGAGAATTAAACATGCCGTGTCCTGACCTTCGTTCCACTGGCAAGCAACCCAGCCTTGAAACCTTCAGACAACGCTCTCCTCTGAAAAACACATCATCCAGATCTCTTTGTGTAGGTCCTGTCAAATGGTTGTTTTTTTTTTTTTCCTGCTCTATTTTGGTCTGCGTTGTTAATACTTTCATTAGTTTGTCTGGGGCTCTGGCCTTGTTCAGGAAGTAAGGTAAATTATTACCCACTACTAAGAGCTTCCAGCTCCATCTGTCTTAATTTGTTTTAGAAAGACACTTTTGTTTTTTTTTTTGTCTTTGTTTGAGCAGATGTGAAGAAAGCCAGGCCGCTGCCACATTGATTTGACATCATTTTGCCAGCGATGGCTTCTTGAAATCTATTTTGGTAGTCTTATTGTTTTTTTTTTTTAAGCTGCGGATGAATGTGAGAAGGCCCTGACTCAGTGGAAGCTTGCCTCTCCTGATTAGTTTCCTGGCACATGTAAATTGGTGTGAGCAGGGAGGCGGGCGTACAGCGCGCGACAGCACGACTAGTCACCTTGTACTGGTAGGTCGGGTCCAGACGGTTCCAGGGCTCTGGATTGTTCTTCTTGTCCCAGAGGCTGCAAAAACGTGGAAAATAATACCAGCATGAAGGATAAAGGAGAGAGAAAGAGAAGAAAGAACAAAGGTAGAATGTAAAAATGTGAGAGGTGGAAAGATGGAAGCGAAGCAGGTGCAGGAAAAAAAAAAAAAAGGAAAGAGGAATAGAACATGAGTTACAGACCACAAAGTAACAAATGACAAGGAAAAAGAAAAACAGAGCAACAGAAGGACTGAGACAAAAGGAGATAAATACGAAGATGCCGGATGGAGAGAAAAGTTGGAGGGAAAAGAGAGCGTGATTATGAGATGAGGTGAACTCAGCCCAGTGACTTGGCAGTCGTCCTCTGTTCATTAACCAAAGTCTGGATCTCACAGCACTCCGCCGCCACCGTCCCCCCTCCGCCCCCCTCCGCCCCCCTCCGCCCCCCTCCGCCCCCGTCCCCCCTCCAGCTCCACGTCACGTCGCCGAAGCACAAACAAAGAGAGACGGGCAGCAGCGGGGACACGTCTCCCCCTCCTCTGCTTCCATTACCACAAACACCAGCCAGTCTCGTCATGCGAGGGGGGGGGGGGGGGGGGGGGGGGGGGGGGGGGGGATTCGGGCGCTGACCGCGGCACTCATCACCGGCTGGTGATGAGGTCAGGCTTTATGGCTGACCCCCAGAACAAGTGCTTCTCTGTGGCCTAAAATAGGACAGTGCACATTCACTGTATGTGTGCCATCACTGCGTTCTGCACTCAGTGCAGGTTCAGAATACGACATTTCAATGCCGACTGACGCAACATTCATTAGCATTGATTAAACAAATCTTAAATCAAATGGGTACCAAGTTGAAAAAAATATAAACTGTATTCCTACAATGCAAACCCCTGCACTACCTTGCAGTGTTGTGAACAGTAGTTGATTATTACCACCAACTCTAAGCTCACACCACATGTTTTTTTTATCACGCCAAGCAACTGACCGCCATTGATCAATTGATTCATGTGAAAGCAAAATCAGAAGCCTTTACATACAAAGTCAGATGGTAAATAAGAAATAATTTGAGCATCTTGTCAGTTCTTACACTTTTATCTGTTGCACATATGTCTGAATGTAATCTGTGTAAATGTTTTTAAAGTGTCACCACTGGTCACACAATAACAGAGCTTTTATTTCATTGCCCGCTACACTGAGCATGATTTGCTTAGTTTCATTTAAAATGAAGAATATTGAGGTTGAAGGCATGGTAGCAAATGCTCATTTGTTTTTCTATTGTTTTTAACCAGCTTCTACTCACTTCTACTCCTGCTCTAACCTGCTCAAACACCTTTCATCATCAAATTTCGCCTTTCTCCACATGATCATTGCTGTTTATGTCAATCATTTTCTAATGTTTATGGACGGCGTTCTTCTTTTTGTGATAGAGTCCCTATGTCACTCACTGGCTCTCAGTCCCAAAGCAGGGTCCTTCAGCCTCCGTGCTTTACAGTTGTTCGCCGCTCCTTCAGTTTTCTGAGCATGCTGTTGATCATTTGCGTCCAAAGTGCTCATTTGAATTTCATCTGCTCGCAGCACTTGTTTCCAAAACCACTCTGGCTCATTCAGATGTTGCTCGCTATACTCCAGACACACACTTTGGTGATTAGGTTGCAGGTAAGGCTTCCAGCGAGAGTCTTCTCATTGTTGTCTCAACACTCCATATTCAAATATTCTCGAGTCTTGCGGCTTTGCAGTTATACTCAGACTTTAAAGGCATTTCAGATGGAAAATACATGATGAAAACTATTTGAAATCTCAGCGTTCTCGATTTTAGCGGCATAACTTTCAGACCTGCCTTCAGTTAGTGGAGTGTAACAACCAGTGAAGTAACAACAGCCGGTAACTAACACCTGCCAACATTATAATACTTTTGGCAATTTTAATTGTAATAAAGCCAATAACGTAATGATTCACCAACAGTGTAACAGGATGTCTGAGCCATTGTTATTGTGTTATGGAACAGCATTAAAAAATGTTTTCATAATGTAAGAACTGTAGCCAGAATTGCAATAATACATAAATAAAACTGCATTTCTTGGAAATTATGAAGTTTCATTATCAAAAATATGTATAGTGGATGTTATAGTCATCATACTCATTCATTGAAGATACAACCATGACAGACACCTTCTCAATCATGATTTTAAAAAATATTTTGATTTTTTATTACAAATCTCTTTATTGCCAGTTATCGCATAAAATTAATGATGGTCAAAAATATCACATTACTGGCATGTATTATGTTATCAAATATTATGACATTATTGGTTCATACTTGGAATCTTTGGTTTTAAATATTAACCTTAGGTTACTGCCAGGAATTATCATCCATCCATCTTTCATACTGCAAATGCAAGTTACTTTCATTTCCTGATCCCGGCTAATTATGGACAAAGGCAACGCAAACCAAACTGCAAAGTAAAACCTTGACATGCTTTATTCACCCCAGTGCCAGGGACAACAAAAACATGATGCCAAATCATGGCCTAAAGCATACTGTAGAAGCAGAGCGGATGCATTTTGGTTCAAGGTGCAGTTACTACAACTACGCAGTCCCATTTATATATTTATATACAGTACATTTGAAACATACAAATAAGTAGTAGTAGTAGTGGTGTCTTTATTGAGGATGTACTCCAGGGAATTATACAGTTACTCATCTTCCACTGGTGACGCACGATATCATTTTTTTAAAATTGATCTGATGACTCATTATTACGTGCGCTTAATGACTGATGACTGATAACACCAACAATGATTTCATTTGTCATTATTCTCCTGAAAAAAAGGTAACTGTTGTATTTGTGTCAGTGATTTAGTGAGAAAAAATTGAATGCAAATATTCCAAATTTAATAGTAGCTATAAAATAACAATTTCAAACCTCAATTTATTATATTTTAAGTGCTTTTTCCAATGACACTTTGGCAAACAATAACCCCATCAATCAACAAGTCACAAAAAAAAATGCATGGCATTGGAGTTTGAGCAGGTTTCTGGTTTAATAATATTTTTCAGCACTGACACAATCCTAAAGTCTTATGCTTAAGTCAATATCATCCAGTATTAATGTGCCGATGGCAATGTGCATCCATTTATCTGCCTGTTTAATAAGCAGCAACAAATAGCATTTAGGGGAAACACAGCCACCTCCTTTGTTTGAGCATGAATGGGATTATTAGTGGATTACTTGCAGTGTCACCACACAGATCCCATCAAAGAGATTTCATATGTTTGACTGCTCGATCTCACACACACACACACACACACACACACACACACACACACACACACACACACACACACATTAAAATACTGCGAATCTGGATGAGTACAAAGTGCGGGTGAACAGCAGACACACTTACGTGACATGAGGCCCTCTTGCGAGGCGGATCAGGTAGAGAGTGGCCCCCGTCATGCCCAGAGAGATGAAGAAAAACTGAGGGATTAACTGAGGAGAGGAGAGGAGAGGAGGAGTGTATTAGTCCCAGACTGCAGAGACAGAAGATGGTAAACAAACATATTCCATCAAGTGGTCGGCTGTGATATGTACCGTGAACATACACCTGGGTGTGACACACACACACACACACACACACACACACACACACACACACACACACACACACACACACACACACACACACACACACACCCACGCGCGCGCGGTAGTTGTTATTCCTGTTTTTCCTCTCTCTGCCCTCCTCCATATGCATGAGGCCCAGGCCATGTGTGAGGCGGCTCACTGTCAGCCTGGGTTGAACGGGCAAGGACGCAGTGGAGGGAGAGAGAGAGAGTGTGTGTGTGTGTGTGTGTGCATCGCAGTGTGTGCCAGCCTCTCCTCCTGTAACACTACCTGTCAGACTGAGCGACAGCCACACACACACGCGCACAAACACGCACGCACACAACACCGAAGCTGAGTCACATAAACACATGCAAACACTTACACAGATACCCAATGAGCTCCCACACCCGGCGCCGGAAACACACGGGCAGGAAGGTGTAAACGCAGACAGCTTTTATTTGATGTTCTTGATGGGAATTAGAATTTTTTTTTTTTTTCAAATCACATTAAGGAGACATGGGGATAATGTGAAATGTCATCTTAAACGGCGAAAGCTTATGTGTGACGATCCTCTCAGCACGCGGCGTTCATTCATCAACGCCGCGCCGCGATACATTCGCTGTCTACTTTGCTCGCCTGGTACTTTATGTATGAAGGGGAAAGACAGAGAGGGAGACGGAGGGTGTTACACCGCTGGCGAACAGCTGTTCTCAGCCCACACGGATCTAGTCAAGCTGCAGAGAGATGACAGTCTGATCAGGTTGAACTGAAGGATGTCTCTACTCAGCTGTATCTGGACATCTGTCTTCTGTCTGATTGCGTTGCCACTTGCCTTGTTGATTACGAAAATGTCTGGTGACAAAACTTGGATATACTACATAAAGCTGCAGTCCATCGACTGAAAGACAGAAAAAAAAAAGAAAAAGAAAAGGGAGACTCTCCCTCTCTTTTCTGCTTTCTGCAAAAACCACTGAGCAGCACACAACTTCAACCCTTTTACAGAGGTAAAATTTTCCAACCAGCCATCGTCGAAATAAACGTCAGTCGACGGTAAGGCGGCGGGCCGAGGTCAACCTGAAACGCTGCTACACCGCTTCGTGCAGAAAACTGTGGGGACGGCGTGAACAGCTGTCCCACGTTAAGAAAACAGAGTTAAGAGGAAAACAATATACAGAGTTTGATGTTTTAAGTCTGACACATTAACAAAAAAGAAAAACACTTAGCAAACAATCGCTGATGGTGCGTTCATGAGTAACTGGAAAATCAGACAGTTGTGACAACCAAGTAGGGAATTTAACACATCTGAATGCTGTCAAACTCTGAACTTCCCTCTGGAAAACTTTCAGGAAGCTCTGACAAGTTAATCTGACCTCTTTCAACACAACAGAATTGAATTATGTGATTTTTTTTTAATACTCAAACATTACTTAAAGTGAAACTAGACTTCAGTGGTCTGGTGCGCAGAGGTTACCAGCTGCAAAAAACATTCAAAAATCAAGGAAAACTTGCTTTTACAAGTGTCATGTCAGCAGTGGGTTTGTTTCTCTGAGAAAAACACAGTTTGACGTTTATCTGCTGGTTTCCTGGGTTTGACTGGTTATTTCTCTTTTGAACACAATTATTAAACTATCGTACAATTTTTGTTTCTTTTCATGATAGCAACAGATTGGAACTGCATTATTTCCTTTCTGTTAATAATCTTATGATCCTGCCTGTCTAACTGCTGAGCTGTCAACCTCCTTCAGTTAACTCTGTGTCACAAACTCTAACTCTAAGCTACTTTCTGATCCTTCAAATGAGCCTTCCAATTACTAAAAAAAAAAGTCATCATTTTGCTAAAATTGTAATTTGTCTTCATCTGTTAAAACAAGTTTGCCTTTGTTTGTTGCAGCATTCGTCTGCATGCTGTGTGGCAGCTCTCTGTTTGCCAGGCCACACTCAAACTTCACTGTGAACTTCTCATAACCTTGAAAAAGTTAAGACTATGCACAAAACTGTCACTGCACTCACACGAGCACAAACGCACACGCACACACACACAAACACAAACACACACTGTTCGCTGACTGCAGACGCTTCGCTTCGATTATCACTGAAGTAAACACAAAACAGCAACACATAAATACACAGAAGCAGGTCAGCTTTGATCGCTGACACACACACACGCACACGCACACGCACGCACACACATTGGGTTGGGAGCGTTGGGAGCTGTTCACACCCCAGTGCTGATGTCTTCATACTGTCCCGCGCTGGTGAGCGTTTCACCTTTCACTATTCAGCATGACCGATATAGGAAATGTTTTATACTCACTGGGGTTCGATACTGTTGCTGCCCTTATTACTTTTCTGGTGCACTGCCAAGCCAACCCTGTCAATCTATGAATTTGGGTCACCCTCAGCATAGCTCAGAGGCAACAGTGGTGAAAAATGAGCACAGACGGCGTCTCTGTCTTCTCTTTCTTCTTTTATTTTATGATGATAGCAGTAAGCAGATTAACATGCCGGAGTAATTATGTGCAGTCACAGCGCTTGTTTCAAACAAGTCAGTGATGAGAACACAATTAGAACTATTTTAATGCATTATGTAATAAAAGAAACTCAGCTCAGCTCATAGTTTTCTGTGCTGCTTTCGGCTCAATCGCTCGTTCAGAAACTAACCCATCTACTCATAGCGTGCTGTGTAATCTGAGACAATCTGCTGCAGATTACAGCACAGGAGTTGTGATGAAGTATAACTGTAGGAAACTTACGGAGCACTCAAGGCTGTGATATCCAGCTTTTATTTCATAAACTTCCTCAAATATCCAACATTCAGATGAATTATCAAAGCAGTCAAACTCAAATGGTTTCTTACACTTCATTATATTATATCAGCAAATACTTTCTAGTTACTTTCACAGCAAAACAAATATGTTGGTGGTGTGGAGCGCTGTGGTCAACAAGTCCTCTGTCTGAGCTGCTTAGACCCCTTCCTCTGTCTTTCCATTTCTTTAATCTCCTTTCATATTCACTGTTCCTTTACTATCTTGATTTCTTCATATTAATTTGCATTATCTACACATACTGTAAAATGTATTTGCAGGACAGGCTGATGAAGTGTCCTCCAAATGAAAATACTTGAAACTGATTAACTCATTTCATACAGTTCAGAACTGATAACTTCACAGTAATCTTATTTCAAATCATTAAACTGGGCCTTTTGTTTCAGTCACTGCATTTTAAACAGCCCGACCAATATGAATAGAAAAATTGAAACAATCCATATTATTACTGGATGCACGAGCGAGTCGACCTACCCCTGGATGTTTCTTCGCGTGCTGAATGATGGTCTTAATCATTTTTTATTTTCCCTCCAAGGAGAAATCCGCATGAATAAAAAACCGAACAGTGTGCACGGTCAGAAGTGCCAGTCAGAGTCTGACGACTGCATCCATTAGCGTGACCGTCCCTGCGGAGATGTATGGGGCTGTTTGTTTGTTCAAACACAGTTTGTTGGCTGGTACATCCAAACCTGTTGCCAATCTGCTCTCCCTCCCTCCGGATAAATGAGAGGGTCAGAGGCGAGAGGGAGGAGGGGGGAGGCGGGGGGGAGACGGGGGGGAGACGGGCCTAATCCTCATAATCACATCTGTTGAGGACACTGTATGTTTCCACTGAGGCTCGCTGAGCACTCGGTGTGCTGAAGTGTTTTGTTACACAACAACAAAACCGCAGGTAGTGAAACTGAGATTTTTTTTTTTTTTTTTTTCAGAGACAACAGACTTTTTACAAATATTTCATGGTGAAGGAGCTCCTGTAATGGCTTCCTGTTCACACCTCACTCCCATGATGCAGCCATTGTGTTGGATAGCTTCACATTATATTGTCATTTCTGAAATGATGAGCCACTTTTTTTATGGATAGCCATTACTCCAAAACTTTTAAATCGGTCCCCG
Source organism: Salarias fasciatus (assembly GCF_902148845.1). Lineage (NCBI taxonomy): Eukaryota > Metazoa > Chordata > Actinopteri > Blenniiformes > Blenniidae > Salarias > Salarias fasciatus. The sequence continues at coordinate 17,010,319 of NC_043749.1, forward strand.
GTGGCCATTAAATGGTGCTGCTTTAGCGGAGCGCCATGCTCAGCGCAGAGGGGAGAGAGGCGGCGGCGGCGTCCCACATGTCCTGCGGGTCGGGACTTTTGTCCTGGGTATGATAATGGCAATTGATTAGTCAGTGATAGAGCACCCGCAGACCTTTTAGCTTTTCTTAGCAGCACTTTGTAACCTAATGTAATTAACGCCGTAATGCTATGCTGGGCAAAATGCTCAGGTCATTACTATTCCTTGTTTAAGGTACCAGTTGTGGTCTCATCATTTATCATGCTTCAGCTTGGACCAAAGAGGCTGCATCTTCGGCTACTCTAGTGTCATCATAAATCAAGTCACGGCAACGTGTCAGGTGGCGGCTTGAAGTTTGTCTCTTTTTTTTTTTTTTTTTTTCCACGGAGAAGCAAGAGAGGTAAACTTGGAGCCCAAAGATTTGCAGTGTACAAATATCTGCAACATGAAATGCTCAGAAAACCTCAATTTCAATCTCAATCTCTCCTGAAGTTCTGTGATGATGTTTCCATGAAGAAGACAAGACAAAAACACATCTTTCCTTTATTCGTCAAGGCTACAGCTGGCATTAGACGTGCGCCCATTTCTCCAGCGTTAACTTGTCGGTGCGTCCAACTAGTCCAGTGCTTTGGAAAGGATTTACGCTGCGGTGACTTTGTCCTGCAGTCCTTTAAGTTGTTTTACTCGACAGTCGTCAGAAAGAAGACTGCTATTTCTGTAGACCACATGACAAATGCAATGGGTGCAATTTTTCACCTAGCAAGGATAGAGAGATTGATAAAGGTTGATGGGGAAGGAAAGGTGTTCAACAAAAGAGGCTGGGGGAAAATGAGATGCATTAAGATGAAAGAGGTGAGAGAAAAAGTCAATATGTAACCCCCCCCTCCTTCATCAGTCTGCTCCATTGTTCCCCAACACGCTGCACGCAGAGTGTTTAAAAGAAGAGACAGGAGTGCAATATCCAAATCTATTTCTCGTTGCTGATGTAGCTAAGATGATGGCTAGCTTTAATGAGATTTTCTTTGCAACAATGAATACTGTGAGTGTGTGTGTGTGTGTGAGTGTGTGTGTAAAAAGTGACTTTACAAAATATGGTGTTGATTTTGCAGGGCTATATATTGCTCCTATTACCTGTTATGGAATGTGTACTAGTTTGAAAACAGAAGTTGAGTCTTTTCAGCTTGTATACTTTGTATAGTCTGCAGTTTGCCCACTGAGATGACCTCTCAGGTCACGAGATCCTGATGTCCTGATGTCCGCTCCCAACCTGAATCAGTCACGTCACAATGCTCAGACCACCTCCAGCTGGTTTCTTGAACATGATAATGAGTTTACTGTACTCCAGTGGCTCCACAGTCACCAGATTTCAATCCAATAAAACACCTTTGAAATATGGTAGACATGGAGAAAAAGAACATCGCGGACGTGCAGCAGCTGTGCGACGCTATCAGGTTAATGTGATCCACAGTGTGTGAGGAATGTCTCTAGGATCTTGATGAATCTATGCCGCCAAGAATTTAGACAGCTCTGAAGAGTTAAAAGGGTCCAAACTGCTACTGGCAAGGTGTATTAATAAAGTTCAAATTCAATTTGATCAAATTATTCTGTTCACTTTTTATGACAGAAAACTCCATAGTTGTATGAAGTGAGCTTTTAATCAAATCAGTGCATGCACACCTCAACATCGGGTTTTTCACCGAGGTCCTTTTTTAACAATCAGAATATTGTGTCAAAGGTGAAACTCATGAATGAAAAAAACACTTTTTTTTTAAGTTTTCACTGCAAAACACAGTTAAATTATTGAGGAAAAACTGCTGGTTTGCGGCGCCCATGACTGATATGCTAATTCTACATGACATCATTACATTTTTAATCATCTAATTAATTATTAGCGACAGATTAGCGTGTGGGTAGCATGTTACTGTCAGAGCCTCCAGAAGTGGAGCTACCTTTTGGATTACTCTAAATGCAATTACAAACATCAGAGTAGAGTAAAATCATGCCATGCATTAGTAAATGATGCTCACCATTCAGGGTTGTGTCAGAGTTTAAGTTTCTTTAACTTAAATTCACACTATTTGATCTCACATTATTGTTTGATTGATAATGCTATCCTTACAAAAGGCACCTTCATTGACACTCCATGAATATCAAAAGTGAGTGTGTTTTTGGTTATTTTTTATCTCAAAATTACTTTAGTTAGTGTGTTTTTGTCTCTGTGTTTTGCTTATTCCCTTTTCATTATCTGTTATTTTATGTTCCTTCCTTCTTATGATCACTATCCAGGCTCCACACTCTCCACTTTCTTGGGTTAACCATTTTGTGGTGTCACATATATTATTCAAACCACCAGCTGTTCCTTGTTTATATGAGTTTACATGAGAAAATGAAGGGGCGAGTGCAAATAACGGCTCCTGATGTGACACATTTTGAACTGCTTCATTATCAAATGATGCTTGAGTGTGATTGGATTTCATTGAGGAAAACCTTTAGAATAATTGCATGCACCTCTCTGGCTTCAACATGCACCGTCTGTGAGTGCAGCAGGGTTTTGCTCCATTATTTCTTACTGCATGCTGCTCTCTCCACCACGCCCGTCCGCAAACCCACACGCGAGGTCAAGCAATGTGCGGTACCCCAGAAATCCATCTCATGACCTGACACACAAAATCTCGCAACCCCTATAAATTTTCGACAAGTTTTCCCTTCATTCCTCTGAGAGCGCTGAGCAGTCATAAGTCACAGGTCTGAAAAATGCAGGAGGTGGGGGGAGCCTTATTCAAACTCACTCTGCACTCGTGGACAAATACATGGCAACCCGGAGACGTGAGCGCACCAGGACGGCCTCCAAATAATAGATGACCGAGCCGCTGATTAGTCTGCTGATGATTAAGACTCATAGCTGTCGATAAATTAAGTGTAACCGTGTTCATTTTGACCTTCCTGGACAGGGATCCTGGTGGGTGACTATTAAATTCTGAAGGCACAAGAAAGCAACCGAGAGTGAGAGAAATTTTCCTGTCTGGAGTTTGCATGTTCTCCCTGTCTGTCGGAATTGCTGATGCTTGACTAAGAATCTAGTGAAGACTGTAACTTGACTTCCCCGAAGTCAGCTCCAGCATCAGTATCGTGAATTGTTATTGAAGACACAGCGACGTCTGCATTTGCTCAAATCTACCCAACACCTCACCTTCTAGTGAGAATCTAAAAGCTGGATTTCTTCTCATTCCCACGTCAGCCGAGAGAAACCAGGTACTCCGAGGTGTTTTTAGCGTCACTATATCAGGTGCTACATGTTCCAGAGGTGCAATTAATTTCAGTCTCAACTAGTAAACTTCAGCCTTGAACTCCATAAACACAAGATTATTTAGCTTATGAGGTTGTTGGAGAAAATAAGTTGGATTGTTTGTTAAAACAGATTCAAACATGATTGTCTGATCTGAGTTTCTCAATATCAGGAAAAACCCTGAACCTGCAACACACCTCCGCAAACAGGCGATAAGATTACAGAGCAGTTCTCACTTTTTTCACAGGCTGCAACACAATTCTGTTTTGACAGAGACGTCTGCCACCTGCATGGTCTGCAGCTGTTAGTCAGAGGAATGTAGCACTTTGGAAAGTTTACACTTTGTTTATGTCAAAAAACCTGGAAATGTAAATGCTTCACAAATGTGAAACATGTTATTCAGAATGAGCCTCGTTTTATCTCACCATTCATGTTTTATTCAGGTTCGGTTTGAAGTAATCTTCAATAGAGCCTAATAGATACATACCAATTTCTCCATTGTTCTGTGGCGGCACCCTGCACCGGATTCAGAATAAACATGTGGTAATAGATATAGAGGATGTGGAAATGTTCTGCACCTCATGGCAGATTGTTTAAATTACCATACAGAGCAACAGCATGATAGATAACACATAGGGAGCTCAGTGGATTTCTCCAAGGGGTTTTAGCTGAGAAACAAAAGACGGTGTAAAAAGGACGGGCAAGCCCTGGTTTTGTCAAAAGTAGCTCCTGTTCTTGCAGGTTTTAAATGCATCAGCGGGAGAGATGGGTGAAAGTCATGGATGAAAGACAATAAATTCTAATTCCTCATCACATCAAGTCTCAAATATTACGTTACTTCTAGTTATTCCCCATTTCAGCTTTATTCATGTTAGGGCCACAGAGAGTTGAACATATATTCAAAACCATGGGCAATTTAGAGCAATATTAATCTAATATGCATGTTCTTGGATCATAGCAAATTCAGCATAAATAGCACTTGTGAGACTTGTGAGGATGAAAATGTGAATCACAATAAGAACAGCTTGAAGCCTGCTTTGCACTGGATGGGTATGATAAATGATGATATCAGATCTGATATGATCAGATAATTAAGAGGCGTATCTGAGAGGAATCAATCAGCAAGTAAATGGAGTATTTTTTCCGTATTCAAGCAAGAACACCAGACATGAAGTAAAACGTGTACACGCTGAAATACTAACACAACATGAAGCACTTTTGTGAAGTTGATCTATTTCAATCAAGAAGCGGTAAGAGTTAGGGGTTAGTGAAGATTTAGAAAGGCTATAAAAACAATAAAATCAAGGTCATATGGACAAATGATCACCTGACCTCATTTTGTTTATTAGCAAATCATTTGGACTAGAAATGTCAATACATGCATCAATAATGATGTGAACAAGTCTTGAAGCGCATGAACGTTAAAGCAAAACGTAGCACTTCAGAAGACATTTTCCAGCGACTGTCTTTATCCATCCTGCCTACTGTTCCAAACACTTCCTCTAAACGGGGTCATGGATGGAGAGCGAGCCGCTGCACTGAACTAGTTCTCTCTGACTCATACATCACGTTCAGTGAGATCCTTCCCTCTGTGGTCAGGACTCCCTCTGTGTCTAATCTTTCTTTAATCTTTTATGTCTTGCACGAAAAGCACGAATGGAAGCACAAAAGAATCTTTCCTGATTCTTTTTTGCTGCATAGTTGTGTGTAATTGTTACCGATTCCAGGGTGAGCTTGGAGCCCTTCTGTGTGGAGTTTGCATGTTCTCTCAGGATACATCAGTTTCCTCCCACAGATCCAAAAACATGCATTTGAGGAAAATTATTGACTCTAATGTGTCGGTGGAGGTGAATCTGAGTGTGTTGTCTGTCTTTCTGTGTTTCTCCTGTGATGGACTGGAAACTAGACCAGGATGATTCCTGCTTTTACCCCAATCCAGCTGAGCTCCAGCAAACCTCATTTGGATTAAGAACTAAAGAAAGATGGTTGAATGGAGAGACATATTTTGGTTGTTTCTACTGAGGTTAAACTCAGTCATGTAGTTAGGATGATGACACTTATCCACACAAAAAATGTATATTCTTCTGGAACATAAAAGCCTGCATTAGTAATTCAGAAAAACAGCAGATTTGTGAAACAGGTAGAAAAATAGGATGTAAAAGTGAAAAGTTCCCCAAAAAAATTGAACAAAATTTCTTGCTCCAGTTCAGTAATCACATACATATTTGTGCTTTTTCCACCACATAAGGAAGAGCTGATAGTTTTTGCTGTCATTAATATATGATACTCAGCTGTATAAATTCTAAATGCTGCAGCCTGGAATCAGTGAAATTGTCATCTTTTTTTTTTTTTTTTTTTTTTAGTAATCAAAAGAATATAATCAGCGGGTCTAATTAACGTTGCTGACAGATTGCTGGATTTCCAGAGATATACATCAGTATTAATTTGATCCCATAGCATCAGTCGTGCTTTCGCCTGTAATCATTTGATCCGTCTCCATAGGCAGAAGAGACCGGCTTACAGGAAACAGGAGTAGAAGAAACTGTAGTAGTAACATCATGAGCTTTGCTTCTTTAACCACACAGAGCTTTTTTAACTTCTCTTGTCTTGGCCAAGAATCGCAAAGCAGAAGTTGAGTGGCGAGTATGACATCTGTGGGGAATTATCCATCTGCGAGTGATCTCATTCCAGTTTCCAGCAGTCGGGCGCACATGTAAGGCAGTCATAGTTAGACGTGGTTATTTGTGATTTCTCTGAGCAGAAGGTGGAAGAGAGAGTCGCTCTTAAAGCAGAAGGCATTTCAGCTAATAGCCATGTGTGAATGTAAGCATGAAAAACAACGCAATCTGTTTCCAAGTTTTTCAAGAGGCATAAAAAAAAAGAAGAAAAAAACTCAGAATATACCAGCCATCGCTGTCAACAAATTGTTTCAGCGCGCACACACACACAAACACACACCTGGACGGATATGTTAGGAATTTGTGTTGCCTTGGTTTGGTGTGGCGCTTCATTTTATTATTAAGTAGCTCGGTGTTGCACCGTAAACCCTCGTCTATGCGCAGCGGCTCCCTTGCATCCTCACCGCTGAGGTTTGGATGATGGTCACGACTTTGTGTGCCCAAACTCAGTCCCACGAGTTCTGCAATTGCTTTGATGCATTTTTCAAAAGGGCTGTGACATGAATGCCAAAAACACACATAGTTCCCTTTCCTCCAGGCGGCACACAGTATCCCCACCATTCCTCCTTTGTCACATTTCCTCCGCCGTACTGGAATTCTTGTTAAAATAATATAAGTTCTGTGGAGATCTCCATACTGTAGCTCCTCGCTGCCAGCTGACAGGGATGTGGCAGAGCAGCAGCTCTGTTTGGCACACTCAAAAAAATCTTCCCTCCTCTTTTTATTTATTTATTTATTTTTACCTTTTGCAGGTTGGACCTGATTTTTTAAAGACTTGCCTGCTTTTTCTTCACAAAACCTGAACTTGTGAGATGAATGTGTGCTTCTTATGTGATTTACGGGAATCAATGTCTTATCAGTGCAGTGTGTCTTCAGGGATTCTATTCAAAATTATGCTCATTACCTTCCTTTTTTTTTCTTATTTGGTTTGGCTCAAGACTTGATTGGCAATTACAACAATTTGTTCACTCCTCTGAAAAATCAGTTGACTGGAAACCGTCATTGATTCTCACTGATTGCACACTTTGGCACACGTGTACAATAGAGTTTTTGCAGTTTGTACATTAACTGTTTGTATTTTCTGTACACAGATAACCAGATGTCTCAGAAATAATACCAAACTCATCCTAAGTTTATTGTTTCATAGTCTTAACCTCAACAAGCAAGATGGCTTTTTTTAATCTGTCCGAATGTGAAGCACGCTCCTGTTTATTCATAACTATCTGTGCACTAGGGGTAGTTCCCGATTTTTTTCTCCTTTGAGTCATCCGTCCATCATCTTTGCTACTTAATTCAATTCAGGATTGTGTGGTGGCTGCAGAAAATCATAATGAATTATGGATCATTTTTATGTTTGCATTGGCTTCTTTCCACGTTTAGATTACTTGTTGAATCAGAATTCCTTTGTTTTCTTCATTATATTTGGGCTTAAAGTTCCTTTAAGTGAGTCATTGCATCTACATGCAGAAAGAATTGAGTTTGTTTGGCTGAATATTTCACAGAAGAAGCTGGTATCACAAAGGAAAGATGTGCAATACAACCCATGAATGGGTTGTTTGATTTCACACCTTTCTTTTGCTATTCAGACTGTTGTCTGAATGGGGGTTAAAAGCAGTTATAAATACAGAATGAGTTCCTACAACAAGGTTTAGGTACAACTATAACGCTGCAGTCTCTGAGGGAGAAATGAAGTTAATGGTGTTGCTGCTGAGCGATTTGCTGACAGTTGCTGCTCATGTTGCTTCGCAGGTATGTGTTGTTAAGTGTGCGCACCAGAAGCTGTGAACTGCTGAGCCACAACAAACTCTGAATGCATTCACACATGTAAAGGAGAGAAGTTTACACTCTTCCTTCTACAGACGGTGCATTTGTTTGCTACGTACGTCAGCACCGACAAGTATTTAACACCTGAGAATTTAATGAACGCAACGTAAAATAGGTGGGGGAGCAGAGGAAACAGGCTGACGATTTACTTTCTGATCGGCGTGAGAATCCTTCTCTTAATGTGACACAGACAAATGCACCTATATATACGCATTACAGTGATTTCTAACGCCACAAGTTATTTTACTGCTGCAGTTTAAGAGTAAAGCACAAAAAGAGCCTCTGGGTTTTGTCAGCAGGAAAACGCCACCAAAATTATAGATTGACTTCAGCATCATAAATTCTGCCAAATAGCCTAATATCATAATATTAGAGGCAACGTCATATCTGAATGTGAGAGGAATAATAGCTTTTCCTCCTTCTGTCTGCGGGTTTTGATGAAAACCTAATTTTATTGCCACAATCATAATGGAATTATCTCCAGGTGTGATGAGGGCATTTAATGAAATCATTACAAAGGATTACTTGCTCTTTTTCACGGGCTTATTAAAAGAGCCTTTGTGATACGAGGCTGAGTGAGGGAGGCTGTATTATTATTTTTTTTTTTCCCTCCTGCTCCACTCTGACTGATTGCATGTTTGTCAGTCTGGCACTCGCACCATTTGTGGCTGGCATAAAAGCCTGCAGGGAGCCACAAGATCTGATTGGGAATCTTGGGGAAAAGCAGAAGGGGGAAAAAGAAAAAAACAAACCCACATTGGCTGCTGTAGTGTTGTATTGATGTGTTGGAACCATAGGGCTCTCGTTCTCATGCCCTCAAAGCACACATAAAAATGGTTTTTCAATAAACGCTACACTTTGATGCATAGTTTATCTGTTGAGGCTGTAATAATGGAGTTTCTCTTCGTCTCGCTCTCCCTCGGATCTTCTATTTCTGCATACCGTCCTCTTCCTCTCCTCCCCTTCCTTAATCGTTCCCATTTCTTCTACTGTCTCCTTCCTCTTCCTTTCCTTTCCTCCATCGGATCCCTTTACCTCTCCCGGCACAGCCACCTTTATTCGCAGCCACGTGACTTCACCTCTCTCAGCACTGAACTGTATTTAACCTGCCTCTGTAAATCCCATTCCTATATCGCTGGAGGGGAAAGACACACACCATGGATGTTAAGTTTAATGAGCAGCACAGGCAAATCACAGTAGTGCTGCCATCCATAATTCTCTTTGATTGAGTCCTGGATTGTAAAATCGATGCCTCCTTGCCCCCTGTTCACTTGTACTTAATAATTCTTTGTATGACAAAGCAACTTTGTTTCTACCATCATCAACTAGCGGTGGCCTGGGGATCTCCCATGCATCAGCGCTCGATGCCCAATTCGCCTCAGATTATTCTTCTTTATTGTTGTTATCGGCATTGCTGTTATGTCCACTCTTAGGGAAAGAGGAGTGGTGCTAACCACTGTGTCCTTTTATTGTTTATTTCATGTTGTAGCTAAAAGTGTTTGTTGAAGTTGAGGATGGTAGTCAAAGTATACAGCACATCAACAAAACAGCAGGAAAGTGGGCAATAAGTAAAAATCGCTGATAAATACTTTGTACAAATATGTGTTTCAGGTAAAGTTGGCATCTAACTATGCATCCTTTAAGATCAGTTGGTGGCCAATAAATGTGCACAGTCAGCTGGGATCAACTCAGTTTATAGTCAGTGGGAACATAGTTGGAGGTAAATAAACACAGTCATAAATAAGAATTGCAAACCTTTGTCCAGCAGTGAAGAAAATGATCCAAACATGTTCAGAAGTTCAGTTCTGGGGGAACACACCAACCTGTCGCGGATCTGCAGCAGCATGCAGGCTGGTTTCTGTTTAACTTCAAAAATAATTCACAAGTTTAAGGTACTAAAATAAAAATACTAAAAAGTGACATGTTTTAACTTTGCAAAGTACAAAACAATGATTGAAATTGTCAGCGTCCCTTTCCCCTCCTCTCTGCTATTCACACTCCTCTGTGTCCCCAGTCCCACCTCCAAGAGGACCTGGTAGGTTAACAGGCTGGAATACTGAATGCTGATTGGCTAATGGTGATTAACTGACACCTGATTATCCAAAACACAGAAATATATGAACATGAAGTGTTTAAATTCAACTTAAAAAGGAGAATACATGCAGCAGTGATGGAATGGTTGGGCTTCTGCATAAATTGACTTTAAAAAAAAAAACAAGGTTTGGACTGGAAATTGCAAAGGAAAGGTTGGCGTTGCCAACTTCAAACATGCGCTCATGAGAGCAAGATTATTTACAGCCTGTCCACATAAATTTTACAGTAAGTTAGATTCCTGTGTTTGGTTTTGTTTTGGTGGAACCACTTGCTGTTTGATCATTTTTTGGTGGCTGGTGGACGATCAGGAGAAGAATTAGGGTTAGTTTATGTGTTCATGACACGTTCTCCATTCAACATGCAATGACTTTAGAATTTTAACAAGAGTTTCTCTAGAAGTCGTGGTTGGGGATAGTTGTCATTTGAGATGGGGAGGGGTGAACTCTTTATCTGTTAATCATTGAGAACATTTCTAGAATTCACTACTTTGAAGTAACTTTTTTTTTTAATACTGCCTTCTACTTTTTTTCTTTAAATATGAAAACACGAAAGACCTTGTGTGTCCTGCAGTTCACAAACCTCACACTCTGCTAAACTTCTGATTTCATCATTGATATTTTCTCCACAATAGAAACATTGCTCTTTAAGTTCCCAGACCGTGTGTCCCATTGAACTACTTTACTGAGAATATTGTTTGTGAGTTGTGTGCTTTATAGATTGCTTATCATCATTCATCCTTCCGGTTTGGGGTAGCTCAGTCTGCAGCTGAGTATATCTCTGCGTAGCATCACTTGAAGATGAGCGATGGCTACGTTCAACGGCTGCTGTCAAGCCGAGATGAATCGCTCTGCCTAACGACTCAGGAATAATGCTTAAAACACAAAATGAATCCGAGTCGTGAATAAATGTATAAAACATTTGTGTTGTGCTTGGTCAGCACTGATTCCAGTTAGTTGAATAGAGGAAAAGCGAGTGCGGAGGGAAGGGAACGGAGCAGCGGTGTGGCGGCGAGGAATCCAGCACTCAGCAGCTCCACAACACCCCATTAGTCTTCATTTACAGAGGGACATGCAACAGGGCCCTTACGTCTTAAGGAACAAACTAAAATTTATTGGGCAGGCCAGGTCGGGCTAATTGAAAGAAATTGTCTGTCTGTTTGCTTTCTATTAGGTGTGTGAGGGCGGTGCGCCGGGGCGGGGTGATGATTCGGGGGCCCGAGCCTTCGGCCCTCAGCTCGTCACCCCGGCCCGGTGTACAGTTAATGGTTTGATCCATGAGCGCCCTCCACTGAGCAGACAGACTGAGCGCCGGGAATCATTCAAGGGGGATTCGTTTAGGGAGGATTTATGAGACGCGCTCATTATGAAGTGTGTACGGGCAAACTGGCTTCGATCGGCGACGCCGGCTCAGTAATGCTTTACGACGGCGTGTCTGCACTGACTACTTTAGGTTAGTGTGCACAAAAAAATAGTGATTATGACTGATTACTCTGGAACATCGGGATCTAACATAAAAGTTGCTTTTCCTCTGATTCAACGTGTTATTGTCAGTGTGTGATACTTGTCAGGACTGGTGTTCAACCTTCTGCTGTGAACTTTCTGTCAAGGTAACATGTTTTCTTTCCATTCTATGTCCTGCTCTTGAGAAAGGCATGCATGCATGTTTTTGAAGCCTGGGAGGAATCCAGACTGCCTGCTTTCAAACCCAAGCACACAAGGAAGAACATGGAAATTCCACACATGGTTGTGAGGTGAGAGTAACGGACAACTTCATGCTGTGGAGCTCCCACCTGAGGTAATCCAATATATGAAGATTACTGAAATGTAGGGCCAGCTGCGGCTCAGATTGACTCTAACATTGACAAAATAGGTTTAAAGTATGAATCATGAATTATCATATCAATGGTCAGATATGTCACATTGAAAGTGGACACCTGGAAAAAAACAAGGCATTTAAAAAATTTAACTTTTCTGCTTTTCTTAAACACCAAGCATGTAATGTATTGATAACTGATCTAATGATCACATTTATCAATAATATAAAGAGTCTATGCAGTTTACAAAATGATAAATAAGTGATTCAAGCTTTTCAAGCTCATAAATGCCAGTAAACTGCAGGATTTTGAAAAATTATCTTTTTCTCGTTCTGCACTTTCAGTCAAGCTCTTTTGTTCATCAGTGAGTTTTTTCTGGTAATATTGATTCAAAGTAAAATACATGAATACAGCTTTGTGATCCAGAAACCAAACATGCAGCTTATATTTGACTGAAAAAGTGTGTTGATGGTCATATTTTGGGATGGAACACTTGACTTGGCATCGGAGCGCTTAAATGTTGATAATTTTCACATATGAATCAAACCTCTCCCGGGAAATTAACTATGTCACAAAATAATTTTCTATAATCATAGACAAGCAACAAATCGTTTTCAGCTGCTACTCAACATACTTTATCATGCCCTTATACTGTTGTCCCTGGTCTGACTATAAAACAGATGTCAGGAGATCAGCTTCCCCTGATGTTATTCCAGTGAGGAAGCAACCATTTGAAGTGATGAGATGTTGATGATCTGCTGGTATTTCTCTTTGTGTTCAATCTGGCATCAAACAGATCATGTTTGATGTTATTTTAAGCACATCTTCACCATAAAAAAAACCTTTGAGCTAACACATCCAATGAGCTACTCTGCCAGATTGGTGTTCTCATGTCCAGTGTGTGTCTGTCTCAGAACTGTCGCCGTGAATCCGCCACCCGCAAACTGAAAGCTGCGATCCGACTGTGAAGAAGAATCGGTGGCATTAATTGGACCTGGTGAAGGAGGGAGAATCACAGTGTCATTACGCGTTCCTGCATCCTGTATTCTGAAGTGAGGCATTAACAAAGCCCAGACTGAATGACCCAGCTGCCAGCGAGACAAGTGACAGGCACTGAGCTGAGTTACGCTCACCGGCAGTCAAAAACATAATCCACAACTGCCAGAAACACTCTGACAACTTACGCCTGCTGCCTCCTCTCCCTCCTCCTCTCTGTCACGGGCTACATAAACTCTCTGCCTCCCCGTCTCCAACCTCGCCTCTCCCTCTCTGCTCCATTATAATTGCTCACATTTAGCAGCTGAGCTTCTGGATCCTGAGGAGCAACCAGAATGGGGGAGGGGGGAGGAGGCGGAGCGCACGGAGAATAAATGCACACACATCTCTGGCAGAAACTGACTGGCACCGGTGTTTAAAATAATAAGATGCAGCTGTTGATAGTAGCGACTGTCTCCAGGTTTACTTCCCTGTGGCCTCTATGGCAGCAGAGGAGCTGTGATGAAGGCAGACAGCTGACAGGTGCTCCAGGATGGTGCTGCCATCAGGTGCATCTGCTAAACTTAACTCTGAGACAGGAGGAGGAGGAGAGGCGGGGAGAGGGAGGAGGAGAGAGGGAGAGCGAGGGAGCGCGTGTGCGTACAAGAGTGGAGGAAGAGAGGAGAGTCCAAAAAAATATATATAAGGGTTAAAAGGGAGAACAGGAAGGTGGGAGGTAGTGAGAGAATAAGTCTGTGTTTGGGTTCTTCTTGGAACTTTGTGCCAGCCAAATTCACGGGATGCCTTTGAACCGGGGAGGCTGACAGGAGAGACTCTGCTCTGTCTGTACGCTCACACAAGTTTACTGAGCAGGTCAGGACAAGGGAAGAGAGAAACGAAAAGCTAATGTGGAGAGATAATGAGTAATCCCCAAGAATGATGGAAATATGGAAAAAATATTAAGAATGAAGAAATTATATAAAAGCTCCAAGGTGTGTATATATACATACATACATATATATATATATATATATATATATATATATATATATATATATATATATATATATATATATATATATATATATATATATATATATATATATATAAGAGAAGAAAAGGAAAACAGCAGCTTGTCAGGAAGTTTTTGTAAAATGTGTGCGGATATGCACTTTGCCATATGTTTATATATCCCTGCATGCATCAGCACTTTGCAACTCCTATGCACACATGCCTTCCAGCTCCTGTCAGAAGTGCTGCTGGGGTCTGAGCTTACAGCTGTAATGGATTCACTTTGTGCGCCTCGGTGACAGCGTCTGACGCTGACGCTGTATACGACTTTAATAAAAGGTGCAGTGGGCACGAGTCAGGAGCTGAGGCAGAGACTTGAACCCCCGCCCCATTCCTCCGCCGTGCAGGAGGGGGAGCCCCCTTCATCAGAGTTGAGGCCAAGCACAGATGAAGTGTTCACTCATCTCACGACTCGGTTCTGGGCTGAGCGAGAGGTGACGGGGAATGGAACCAAGGAGCTGACGCTACAGCTCTTCTCCCTCTTTCTTATGTGTTGCTTTTTTGTCTGGCACACACACACACACACACACACACACACACACACACACACACACACACATATACACTCTTAACGCCCATATGCACAGGAGCAAGGAGGGAGAGGGGCCTGACAGAGCCCAGTGCATCGCAGGTAGTCCGACTGAGTGGCGAGGAGCGCTGTCACCAATTTGTTCCTAGCCATGGGGGACATGCAGGGGATGGAGAGGCGATGGCAGCTCCCTGTCCTCATCATGGCTAATGAGGCCTCATGTGTGTGCGGTGTGTGTGTGTGTGTGTGTTTAGGTGTGTAAGAGAGAGGTTGGTTTGTAGAAGTTTGTGTCAGAGTGCTGCCAAAGCTCCTATTCCTGAAAAACCAGGGTTGATATCTGGCACAGACCACCGTGCTCTCTTAGTTCTCCCCGTACAACTCTCGCTGGCTGAATTATTTACTGGGCCAAGAAACACATACGCGCACACACACACGTCCTATTCAAGGCAGCTAGCATTCAATGCATTGCGGCTCTACAGGGGCCCAACACCAGCTGAGGCTGGCTGGCTGCGCCGGCTGACCCATCGAACCTTCAATGGAGGAGACACGGAGGGACGACCGGAGGGCGGAGACGGCACCTGCTGCAATCAAAATACAGGCAGGAATAATGCATTCTTATGAAGAGTAAAATAGGTCAGAGTAGTGTGATAACCTTATCTTCTCAAGAAACATAAAGTGGCACATCCAAACACCTCGACATTCAAGCTATTTTTTCGCTCGAAATGTATATATTTAGTCTTCCTTTTTGCATTTTAGGAAATAATCTGCCACATTGGCCATCATGCTTTTTTTGTTTTGTATTTTTGCACATGAATAGTTTTTTTTGATAGACTACTTATCTCTGTATATAGTAGTTCTCAGCCTCTTGGTCTTTTTAAGAACTATAAAATGCACCGGACTAAGACTGGAGGGCAAACAGCAGTGGATTAGTAGTTCTGGAGCTCCCCAGTGTGGTAAAAACAGTGAAATGCAACCAGAGGAGCAGCCTTTTTTTCTTTTTGTCTCAGTCAATCTATCTTCAAAACCACTTAACAGGCCAACTCCAAGGCTCTGAAGCCAATCAGCTGACTACAACTCTTCACAGTCCAAACACTCCCATCCACCCCGGTACTGGCCACTATGCAACCAGATGGGCCCTCAAATAATCCCACTCACTTCAGATTAAAAAAAAATTCAATTGTGTGTTTAGTAATATGACATTAGGCAACTAATAAAAGAAGAATGAAATATTTTTATTCCTTAAAAAAGACATGCTGATGACTTTAATGTGTTTTCTCTTAAATAATGGACCAGATCTTTTTTTTATGACTGCAGCATGTACATGTTAAAGGAATAAAAATATTAGGAAAAAATGTATTCCTCATCAAAAACAGGAGTGCAATCCTGATTTTTTAAGGATTTTTTCCTCTGAATTAAAGACAAAGGGCAAATGTTTGCTTCTGTTTTGACTTGTGGCTCATGCCTCATTTGTTTTGACAACTCACTCCACTGTACTGCAGAAGAAAACAGTAACATGGGCAGGTCAATCAGTGATCGCCTGAATCTTCTGCGTTCACAAGCAAACTGCGTTGGACTTATCATCATGATGGACTATTCTAGATCAAAACACTCGGTGAGTGAACCAAAATAGTGTGTAACAGGCAGAATGCAGGAAGAAGGTGCAGAAATACTCCATAACAGAGAAACACCACTGTCTGAAATCTTAATCTAATGCTAAAGTGTAATGATTACACGTTGCAAGAAAAATGCACCACAAATATAAACTTTTCTTTTTAATAAATAAAATTCATTCACTGAGAAAAAAATTGAAAATGCAACATTCTTCATCTAAGGATTGCAGAGAAATACAGATTCAGTCAGATTATTATATTTTACTTGGACTTCAGGTTGTGAAATTTGGAGAATGAGAGGAGAAAGAATAACAGCAAAGATATAAATGTGGTGGGAGAGGATGGTGGAGAGGGGGAGAGAGGAAGGAGACAGAGGGGACTTAAAGTATTGTGCTGATTCACATCAAACCAGAAGAGTCAAGTCAGCTGAGAACTGAGGGAGATCAGCTTTTCAACACTTATCCCCTCGAGGAAGCATGAAGAGATCAACCTGCCTACTGAGAAGCCTCAAGACTTAAATATAAAATCCCTGATTATTCCTCTGATTGTAAATTAATAACTTACCTTTATTTCCCCGGCCTTTTCTGTCTGCTTTTGTAATGCAGACGAGATTAAGTTGTAACCCTGAATATATTCTTTCGTTTTCTGTGCGAGTCAAAGGCCTCAGACGTCATTTACCGGCTCCGATCCTATTACAGCAAAGACTAAATGTACGAAACCTGTTGTCACAACTGTACTGAGAGAAAAGATGAAGGCAAATAACATACACAGGCATTTTAATTAGGACCAGGTGGGATGTTTGTTGGCTAATGAGGCCGCGGAGGAGTGGAGAGGGGGGTCATCAGGGGGCAGGAGTGGGCGGCTTAAAGAGTCCAGTCTTTCTGAAGTAGCGTACGATGAGCGGCACCGACACCAGGGTGATGCTGATGCGGACCGGAGCGAAGAGCTTGTGGATGGCGTAGGCCAGAACGAACGTGCTGGTTCCCGCCGCCATCTTCGACTGAACCACCGCCTCGCTGAAGCCCAGTTTGCAGAGGATGGCCGCCATGTCGATGCCGCTGAGGAGAAGATGACAGATTTTAAACACATCACTGATTACGGAGTAAAAATCTGTCATGAATGACAGAGCACATCCACGAAGTCAGTCATACCCATGTTATCAAATCATCTTTATAGTGGCCACTGTTTTTAGAAAATGACCTGCAGGCAACCCACAAGGCAAAACACTGGCTAAACTGCCTTTGCTTTACACAATCTGAGCAATTACAGACCTAAAGGTCAGTTTAAACAAACAAGATTCTTAGTCTGTTGTGATATTGTGGTTTCATTCAACATAATGATCTGTTTTCCAAAAGGATTTATGATCTTTTCAATATGATTTATTAGTCAATGTCAGGTTTGTAAGAATGTGGATGAAAAAATGATTACATATCGAGAATGTGATATTTTCTGAGGTGTCTTTTAGCAAAAAACAGCACAAAATATTAAGTATCAGACATAAGACATACATAAGAAAAACAAATTGTGAACCAAAAGCGGGAAAAAATGAAACTCAAACTCAAAGGCATCCAACAGCGACAATTCACAATAAAACAATCACTATGTGAACACTGAAAAATCAAAGTAAGTCATAGTTTAGATTGGTAAAATAAATCCTTGAAATGGTCCAATTCATGTTTATCTCCACCAGAGGGAGCCAGACTCAACGTCTGGTCCTGATACAGTGGCCGTTTCCTTCCTGTTGATGACAGTATGCATCCTGGTGAAACACTCGTTTGTTTTGTGGGATACTCTTTGCTTCCGAGCAGTTTCGTGGGAAAAATGTGTGAAGAATGAGACAACACGAAACTCTGAGCGGCTTCAGTCAACACAGAGTCTGTCACACATTAACAAGCCCCCAAAATGAAGTCAGCTTGATAAGATGATCCATCTGCACCCGGACAACTGTTTACCCAGCGCCCAGCGCCCAGCGCCCAGCGCCGCGTTAGCGGGCCGCATGCCTCGGCTCGGCGCTCACGGGGTGATAATGCTGCGGGCCGCACAGCCGGCGGGCAGTTCAAAGGTCATTATCAGCTATAGGAGGAAATCTCCAAGCTGTCAGGCGCTGTCTGCCAAGCCTCTTTTAGTATTCAGCGTCCTGGCGCGCCGCCAGACGGACGAGGACCCAAAACAGTTTGGACTGACCGCCGCTCCGGCCTTTCACAGCCTGTCGCCGTCACCAGACTCGACACGCTGAATTCAGTGTGGGGAGACTTTAGATTCTGCACACCGAGCACAATGGCGGGGAAAAATGCTAGAAGGAGAAAATGAGCTCATGTTTTATTCAGGCTTTAAAGCGTGAATCGGGCGTCCGTGTCGCGGACTTTTAACAAATGCAGGGTCGCTGTAATGAGGCTGAAAGCCGAAATACTCAGAGGCTTTGTGATCGCTGGTGTAACAGCTCCCACTTAGATCACATTTACATCAGAGATTACATTTCTCAGCTCAGAGATCAGTCGCTCTCTGAGCACATCCAGACGGTATGAATGAAAACGCTGCTTGATGATTTAACAAAGTGCCGTTTGAAGTCGTGCTGGTGTGACACCCTCTTCCTTTACTGCAGGTCCGATTTGTCCTGATCTCCTTTTTACATCAGTTCCTGAATCCTCTGTCTGCTTTCAGGAGGAATTTCATAGTAATACTTCATTCATAGACTAAATTCTCTGTGAAATGTCGTAATAATGAAGCGCATGCTTAACGAACAGCGCATTTTTCAGTGCATCTTCACTTACAGTAGGATCACATAACTGTCTCAAATATTGATGAAAGGTTCTCTCTCTTCCACTGTAGAAGAATCAGACATCAAGTCTGTGTATTTTGTGTGTTTTCCCCACCTTTAAAGGTCTGAGAGAAGTGTGTGTGTAGAAGTAGGCATGTGTGCTGCATGGAAATGTACTGAAGGCATCAAATCCCCAGATTCCTCCAGTTGTGTGTGTGTGTGTGTGTGTGTGTGTGTGTGTGTGTGTGTGTGTGTGTGTGTGTGTGTGTACATGTTTAGGCCTTATTCTCTTGCAGAACAGGTTTTCGCTCTCCGCTCATTAGCTCAATGTACAGAAGTGCTTGAATGTGTGTCTCACTTTGCAGACCCATTTAACAACCTTACAGCACAAATAAATAAAACCATACAAATACATGTATGAATTTATCCACCTGTTCCTCGTCGCCGCCGTCAATCCCAGCTGATGATATGATCATTTCCTACTACACGTCATGCAAAATGTCCATAAAACTGAAAACTGGAGGTTTTGTACCCATTTCAGCTTTTTCCATAAGTCAGCATGGCAGACCTGTCACCACTAGATTCAGGAGATTTATATGCTTGATTTTCCATTTACAGCAGACGTGAAACAGAAACACTGATAATGAAATTAGAATTTACCTATATATAGCACCTTTTATTCAAGCTGTATCAAAGCGCTTGACTTCATTATTTGATATCCAGATATTCATATTCACACATTCTGCATGTATAACAAGTTAAAATAGGCACAATATGTTAAAAGTCTGTTTGTGTGTATTATACAATAACTAAGGTGATTATTAAGTATAATAAGGTTCTGAATTATAGGTGCAGTCCAGTTTTATATACACAAAGCTGAAATTAGAAAATCAGACCTTTAAACAAATGAGTTAAAAGGATTGACTGAACAAATACACACTGCACTGTTATTTTCAGGTGCATTCTATCAAAGATGTGAAAATACTATGTCTATAAAACATCTGAAGTGTGTTATATAGCTGGAACTACTGTAGTATAGTTAAAAATAAAACAAAACAAAAGAGCTGATCTTGTTCTTACCTGGATATTAAAAGGTAAAACATTCCCAGAGACATGAGTGAGATCCCGATGTGGAAAGAGACTCCCACCGCTCCGTACTCCTTGAAGACTTTCTTTAGCTGCTGGGTCTTGGAGGGTTTTCCTCCCTCTGGCTCCGGGTCCTCCGGGCCCTTCGCAGTAGACGAGGTAGTCGAGTCTTCCTTTAAAGTTTGAGCATTCTGGACCGAAACAAAAAGAAGCCGCTTAGGAAAAGTGGAGGAGGCAATAATGAAATCAGAGGACGGATTGAGACGACAAACTCTAAATACAGACAAAGCTGGAGACGAGAAGGGTGAATTAAACCTGCAGACTCAGAATACTAATGTGAAGGTGTCGCTTTCCAAACAAACGAGCCCCTCGCAGCCGGTGGATTACAGCCTCTGATTTATCGTTCACTTTGCAGCAGAGGAGCAGGAACTGGTGAATCTTTGTAATGATTGTTAATAAACATGATTTCTACACATCCTACCATCTTCTACACCTGATTTATTCAATGCACTTTTTTTTCAATTGCAATTTTCACTTTTTTGAGTTTTAAGTTTCTGGGCTGTGGGAAAAAAAAAAACAAAAAAAAACAGATACCCGGCAGAAACTTTGCAAACGGGTTTAGTAATAGGACTATTGTAATTATGAGAAGAAACAGAAAATCATGAATGTTGTGAAAGTCCAGAACCAATGTTTGTTTAAGATTAGCAGCAGAAGACACGAAAATCCATAGGAAAAAACTGACTGAAGCCTGACGCACCGAAATACAAACAACGGATTATTGTTTTGAAGTTTATTATGAAGAAGATTCTAGTGAAGGAGAAAATTGCATACAGGCTGAAATACCTAAGAAAATGGAAGAACATAACAATAATAAAAGAGAATATTACTTTAAAATCACAGTTTTGTTTCCAGACGTGTTGGCCTTCACTGACACTGTTTGGCCCCATGATTAAGATAAGCTGAAGGAATGCGACTGTCAGAGTTAAAGCTCTTTAGTTACAAACACATTAATCTCTTCTGCATGCAGAATTGTTGCTTTTCAAAGTGAAAGTCTACGATACAGTGACCGTTAAGGACGAAAAAAAAAATAGTCTATAAAAGAGATGGCATGGTCTACCTTCATAAAATTCCATAAGAGTTTTCAGCATTACTGTTTAGTGGCAGGATAAAAAGTTGGCCTGGGGACAAACACTAACATATATTAAGCTTTGTTGTGAGAACATTTTGGGAACCCCTGTGCTCAATCTTAAAATTGAATAGTTATATTTAGAAGAAATTAATTCAAACCAAGGTGTGTCTAAACTGTTCTCAGCAGGTGAGACAAAAACTTCCAGTACAGATCGATGCGTGTCTCCATGTTTGCACAAAGTTGGCCGGAGAAGTTAACAGAAGGACAGAAGGGCATGAAAACCACGTGCTGGAACGGAGACGTGCGCGTCACTCGCGCAGGTCAAACAAAGCCCGGAGGTTTACGAGCGTCCTCCAGTCAGAGCGGCCCAGTCAGCTGATCCAACACAGACTGCTGCTGTTTGCATTAGGTAATGCACATTATCAGTCTTCCTTTCACACACACTCATAAAACAGGTCAGTCGATTTCTTCTACACACACAAATACACATGAAGAGACTCTTACAAGTACACACACACTCACTACTTTGTGCTCTGTCACACAACACACACTTCTCTCCAAGACGAACAAGCAGCAGACGTGTGACACAGAGCAGACAGGGCGCAGTGTGTGGAGCAGATTAATGAACTGCAGAACACAAATACAGATTTTGAAGTGCTGAAGAGGACTGATGGTGAAGAATGCAAGAAGCTCAAATAAAAAAAAAAAAGGTAAAGTTAAACTTTAGTCTGACCTGTTTTACAAATATGAAAATTCAAAGTGTGTATTCAGTCTGAAACCTTGACCTAAAATGAAAACACTTACACAACAACCTTTTATTGGACACAAATCGATTGGAGTGGCTGCACATAACGTATTCTGTTTATTGATCTGTTTACTCACCTAGTTAACTAGCCATGAACTCCAAAATGAGAACGCTTTCCCACATTGCAAATGCTTTTTTATATGGGTTCATTGATTTATGTTTAATTTACATTTAGCACAACGTCCCAACTTTTTAATCTTTTTTTTAAATTTAATTCAATCTGGTCAATAACAGGACAAATAGAGATGTGATTTCCGGGCATTTTAGGTTTATCTAAATACATGCTTTGAATCTGGGAGCGGGGCGAACTCACACACAGGTCGGTTTGTAGGCATCATAAATTTTCAAGCTTCTTTTAATTTTTAGCCTCCTTGAAGTTATTATGTCCAGACTAGTGCTATAATTATCAAAAAATCTCACTGAGAAATAATTTCTTTATAAACTTGTTTTATGAAGATTATAGTTTCTCTAGTTTTAATTATTTAACAGGATGAAAATAAAAATCAGGGTTTCAGACTGAAGTGGATTATTCAGGCTCAGGTCTTTGTGTTATCTTCAGCTTGTATGGAAAGTGCTGCATGTATGGAGCCTGAACGACTGATGGAAGTCAGAGTCACGAGAATTAAACTGATCTCAGCTGACAACGGGGTAAGAGCAGGGTCAGCCCAAGATGGATCAGTAGCCAATCACAGGGCAGACAGAGACAATCCCCCTCACATTACGCTGCACAGCTGATCCACAGTCAGCAAGTCATCTGACCAGCATGTCCACACAGGCAGGGGGAGAACATGCAAACTCGGGAAAACTCAAACCCAGAAACCAGCTGGAGTCCCCATGCCGTGAGGGAAACAGTGCAAACCACTGCAGCACCAAAGCACAGCAGCAGGAACAGTTCCTCTGATACAGTCACATATTAACTTTTCATAAGGCTCATATCTCCGATTCCCATCATAAAGTGTGAAACCAGGTTGAAATGGTTTGGCGATGTGTTCAGGAGCACAAAGCAGACCACTTTACTGAAACTAGTCTGTTTTCCTAGAATGAACAGTTTCAACAGTGACTTGTAAACATGTTGATAATATTCTGGGATACTGCTGCATGCAGCACATTCAGACGGCTTCGACATGGAGAATAAAATGGCTTATTTTTAAACCTGTTGAAACTCTGACCTCATGACCTGACCTCTAACTTAACCTGTATGTGGTAACCAGCTAAAAACTCACACACACACACTTACACTGAAGCTCCTGAGCTTGTAATGACTTTTAAAACCAATGCGTTGCATGAACAACTCTTCTCTTGCACGTCTGTATTTGCCATTGCATGCATTTCGAGTTTGTTGTGCGTGTTTCAAACCTACTTTGGTTTTCTTTATATATCTGTGTGGAGGTGTGACAGCACCGCTCCAGGCCTGTTGCAAATATATGACAGCGTTTCCAGTACTTTGGTGTGGACAGACACATTTCTTGATGCAGTCTCGTGTGTATGGGTTTAAATGTTGATGTTAATTAGATTCATACACAAAAGTTAAGCCTAACGCTGGATCTGAACATACAGTATCTCACATTCATTCCCTTTTTTTTTTTTTTTTTGCTGCACTGCTGCCATCCTGGGAGCTGATGAAAGTCTTTCCTTGTGGTCACACAATCAATCTGGAAAGCGGAGACAATGAAGAAGAAGGAAAGATCAGGAAGGACAAGCTGATCTTTTCTCTTGACTGCCATTTGTCCTGCTGAATTTTGGCCCGAGCCCCCCGCGCGGAGCAACGGTCCTGGCAGCGTGCGCCCCGAGCTGCCAACAATGAACAATGGCGTAGTGCAGGGTGGGTGAAGGAGCGGGCCTTTTGCCTTTCAGAGGAGAAAAGGCCGAGCTCAAAGTAAAGGCGGGCAGCGCTGTGGGAGGGTCATGTGAGCTGTGGCAGAGAGGGCGCACAGGA
This sequence comes from Salarias fasciatus, assembly GCF_902148845.1. Lineage (NCBI taxonomy): Eukaryota > Metazoa > Chordata > Actinopteri > Blenniiformes > Blenniidae > Salarias > Salarias fasciatus. The sequence goes on from NC_043749.1 coordinate 17,033,931, forward strand.
GGGGAACACTGAGGCTGCTGTGTCTGATAACAGCTTTTCAGAGCCATGAAAACACATGCAAAGTCACAGTGGCACACAAACACACACACACATACAGAGAGACGGAGGGAGCTGGGGAAGTGGCAGCGTCATGTCTAGCTTCTAACTAAAACTGCTCGCTTGCACATTGCATTGTGGGTATTCATCAAAGTTGTGCACGGGAAAGAAAAAGATGTGACCAATATTGCTGCACAATATCAGATCAACATGATACATTTGTGATAATGCAGAACTTCACGAGCCGTTATTTTTACTGTTGTGCTTCTGACTTCTGGTCTTTCACTACCAGGCTTAATGTAATGTACTGCTGAAATAATATGAACTGTTGTCGACACAACACTCTCGTTCAGTAGGACTCCAACTGATTGGCCAAATGTGTTTCCATGCAGTGCACTGAAACATAAAAGTTAGTCCTTTGAAATATGTATACTGTGAATTTTGACATCATGATGATGAATTTATCATATATTTAGTGTACTGCACAGCCACAGCATTTATTGAGGCAACAGTGTTAGTCTCCTTTATTTCCAACTCCTACAATCTATTTAGAAAAACACATATATTACTTTATATCAGGTGTATTGAACATCGGCAGAACGTCCTACTCGACATGCAATGTGTTAAAAAAAAAAAAAAACGACAACAAGAAAAGAAACACTAACTGCAGCATTTCAATAACAAGAAACTCGTATCCACTGGGACACACAGTTTGAGTGTGACTGACAGACAAACACCACAGTGGCACCTCAAACGAAAACAGCTGACTGAAGGAAAACTGTGTGGTGAATGTAGCAGCACAAACCAGCAGACATAAACATGTCTGTCTGCAGTGAAGCTTAATGCATTACAAAATCTGACCCTGATATAAATGCTTCTGTGCCATCAAAAAAACAATTAATATATATATATGTATGTATGTATGTATGTATGTGTGTGTGTGTGTGTGTGTGTGTGTGTGTGTGTATGTCATAGTTTCAGATCATTGGTGGTTGTTGTGTCATTTAATAAAAAGTGAGTCACTCTCACAGCTCTCCTCTCTTCTGCTGAATCATCACAAAAGCAGCACATGACCAAACAGTAAATGGAGGTACGTCACGTTCACACGTCTGAGTTTGGCCAAAGTGACTCTGTGACCTTCACACTTTCTCTGAAGCAGCCAGAGTCACTCCAGTGTTGTTTCAGTCACAACTCGGTGCAAATGAGTCAATTTAAGGTTCTTAAATAGGAGAACAATATCCGTCCTTCTGTTGAAGCATGTTGACTTGTACTGTAATTATTAATTAGAAATAAATAAATATTGCCAGAAGTTGCAGACTAAACATAAAAAGCCACCAGAATTCCAATTGAAAGCTGACACAGTCAGAGCTCGGAGGACACCCTGCACACGTCCCCAGCACTGTGCTGTGCAACATTGTGAAGAAGAGAAATGCCTGATAAACTGTATGTTGCAGTTCTGAAGTCACACTTTAAAAGATACAGTCCAGGAGCTGAGCATGGCTGCACAATATATTGCAAATTCATCATTATCATGATATCGACATGCACAGAATAGATGTTGCAAAAGACTGAAGTGTGATTGTTCTCATGCACTCATGCTCTGCAAATCTGAAATATAATTTCCTGTAGTCGACTTTAAATGAAATCATGTTCATTCACCTGATGTCATGCAGCTCTAATTCAAAATGCCTAAACTGTAACTATTTTAAATCAGTCAATGCCTTTCATAAAACACAATGTAGCAAAGTGTCATGAGTGTCTCAAAAACTGAAAGAAACTCCACAAAAATGTAACTAAGTAAATGAAGATGTGGAAAATCTTAAGGGATCAGAAAGTAGGAGGGAGCACCAAGGAATGCTGGTCTAGATTAAAAAAAATCTCTCCCGTTGATTTTCATCTCTGAGTGTGTGTTAAAGGAGAACAACTGGAATGTTTCATACAATGGAATATAATAAAAGATTCCATGTGCTACAGTTAGTTGTAGTGTCTCTGGGTGTTTCCAGCCTTGGTCCTGATCTGGTCCTGATCTGGTCCTGACCCTCGCAGGTCTGTCCCTGATCTCTCTGATCCAGCACACCCCTGCATGTGAGGTGTGCAGATCAGCTCTACTCTAAATGACACTTTAGGCACAAGTTGAGGGAGCAGGTTAATAATACATGACCACGCGGTCACGTAGCCGTGCGCGTCATGTTTAGTTGTGTAACAAGCTTGTTTTGCTCCCACGTGCGCAGCTCCAGAGAACGATCCGTGCACGCTGCCTTTTGCATATTTTATACCCAAGTTCAGAGTCCTGATCTCACACTGTGCCTTCACCACCAGTTGAGCAAGGCACGAGCAGGGGTTCAGATCCGGACTGGAGGGGTTAAGGGGGGGGACAAACACAAACACCCGACACGAGTAAATGGTTCAGTTTACCCCTTTGTCCCCGTCAGCCCGCTCCTCTCCCGCGCCGCTCCTCTTCGCGGCTGCAGACGTGGACGAGGACCTGGTCTGCACCGTCATGGTGGATCGGCTCGATCCGCTGGAGACTGTAAACAAAACACGCGCCGCCGGCTCCGCTCCGCCGTTATGGCGCCTGTCTGCGTAAAAGAGCGGCTGCCTGATAACATCAAGCCCACCGCCTTCACGCCGCGATCCTCCAGGGAGGCTCACGAGGTCCGAGCGTGCCCAGACCGGCGCCGGGAAGCCACAAAACAGGTCCTGCCTCCCCAGGTGAGGCTGGGACGGCGGATCGAGACGCGCCGCGGACGCGCAGGAGCCTCGGATCCGCGCTGTCAGAGCGACGCCCCCCGGTCTGCGCGCCGGGGCTCGAGCCGACTTAAAAGCCTGGTCCCGAACAGCGGCTGACAGGCGCCCCGCGCGACGTAAGAACATCGTCGCCCTTGAAACGCGTCCAGGCTCCACGCGAGAACGAGGCGGAGCAGGCGGAACCCGGAGGATCGTTTAATTAGGACAATTTGCGGCTGTAAACATGCTGCCCTGTGCCCTCCTGCGTCCCTCCGGTCCTCTTGTTGGCCGATTATCGCCGACAGCCAATGAGGACTGACGCGCAATCGCAGATAGTACAGACAGGGAGGGAGGGAGGGGGTATTTAAAGGTATAACCCTGCTTACTCATGTAATTGAGTTATATCTACCCGGGGCCCAGGCTATAATCCACGAATCCCACAAGACAGCGGGACTTCAACATCTCTGCTCACCTTTGACTCATCACTCCAAACTCAAAAGTTAAAACCTGCTTATCTATAATAGTGAATTACAATCTAATTTCATTGTATTTTGGTTTCTCTGCTCCAGTGTCCCAAGACAGTTTCAAAACATGCATTGAAAGAGCATATCATCCGTGCATGAGGTGAACCTTGTGAAATGTCTTAATATTCTGCAAGGATTGCTCACATTTGTCCAGACATCAGTATAAAAACAATTTAGGATGTTGTTGTCACAAACTCAGTACCATGCAGTCAGACTGTTGCTGTAATCTAAGTAAACTCTGGATTTGATGCCTACCCAAACCTGTTTTGGAACTTCATCCAAACTCTTCCTTTTCCAGAGCTGCACAACAAACTGGAGCTCCTAAAACAGCTGCTTGAAATCTCCCACCTCCACTGGATGGATTCTGTAAATAGACCAGAATAGAATGTTTTTATTGTTATTCTATAAGAATTATGAAGAAGCAAGGAGGACAGAAATGTGTGTCAAGATATAAAAATTTAAATTGACTGTAGATATACAAAAAATAAATATAAAACACATGCAAAGCAAAGTACACATCCCCTGCTGTGTGATTCCTTCATCTTGCGCTGAGCATGATTGACGGGAACTCTTTGGGAACATCACTAAGTTACAGTGCATGTTGACAGCATTTAGTGAAGTTATGGTACAGGGATGAAAAACTGTTATTTGTACAGTTTGTTCTTGCTTTTAGAGGGTTTTTTTTTTTTTTTTTGCCTGCCTGAAGCAACAGAATGACTCTGTTCAAGTAGGTAAACAATGTTTCTGTTGGAAGTTCTGTTATGCTGTATCACTCTGCTTTCTCATCCACTGAAAGCTTTGAGAAGCTTTCTGTTTAATTATTTTAAATGAGAAGATCAGAGGAAAGCCTTTCTATACGATAGACAATATTACAGCACCAGTTAGAATTATCATCGCTGACAATCAACAAGGTAATAAACTGACGTGGTGCAGTATGTAATTGAAGATGTAAAGAACCTTTACAGTAAAACAAGAATGTCCCATGTTAGCAGGAATGATTTTTTTTCTATTCTTATCTACTACTTACTAGATTAAAGTCACCCAGCCCATCCCTCTGGCAACGAATGCTAACTTTCTTGTCTGTTGTCATGTTAGTGACAGATAAGGCTTCAGGCCAACGCCGACAGAATGAAGATGCTGCTGGAGACTCGCTTCTCACACGTTAGTTCGTCGGAGTATTTTATTCTGCAACAGCAGTCAGAGCAAGTCTTCTATTCGCTACTTAAACGCTTCCTGTGAAATTTTGCAGAGCAGTGCAACAACAGATATGCCAACAAATACAAAAACCGAACAGGAAGTGGTGGGAAAGCACGAGATCAGAAACTGTGCTGCTGTGTCAGTGTGAATAGGCGTTTTTAAATGGTGAAATGTTAAATGAATGCAGATGGATGTTTGTACTGTATTCAGTGTGAAAAAAACTGTACAATATTAAGAACTTCTAAAAAGTCTGAAAATGAAATAAGGACGGATGGATACTCTTTATCTTTCAGGGTAAGAAAGTCAGGAAAATGATTTCACACAGAGGTCAAACAGAGGACCAACTTGTTATTGCACACAGTGTTGTTTTTTATCCACTTTTATCCAGGAAAGTGCTGCTTTGTAATGGCATTTACACCAGTTTAACATCATGAAGTGAAGACAGAAAGAGTGAGTAGGAGGAGAGATAAAAGGGCGGGATGTTGGCAGGAAGCCATGAAAAACAGTCGGCGCAGCTGCAGAGCCTCTGACCTTTTCTCTACAGAGCTACAAAAATCAACTCGCAGGCTGATTTAAAATAGCAGTTAATTTTAAGGCCCTCTTCAGCTTTGTGGCTTTGGCGATATATCCTGTCGGTAAGAGAGTGAAGCATTACCCTGCTAGTGGGAGACTGTTCTGAATGTAAACGTTAAGACAGGACATCTGTGAGAAAAAGTCAGCGTCCTGATAAGTTATTATCTCGCCTCCCTCGGAGAGAACTTAACCGAAGACATTTACCACACTTAGATTGCAGTACAGTAAAGCCTCGTGTGCTGAGGAGCAGAAAATGAAGCAACAACTCAAAAGAACAAGTCCTTGGAGTCTGAGACGGTGGTTTGCACTCTGTTAAATCTGGCAACAAACTGTAAACACCAGTGGACTAAAAGTTCTATGGTTTGTTTCACATTTTAATGTTTATACTTTGTTACTTTTATGTGATCGGCAACTGAATTGCACTGTGAATTTTTGATTCCAAAGTAAAAAAAAATGTCTCCTGATGTCCTTAAGACATTTGTTAGTTAAATTTCCAGCAGATAGCAACGGCCTTGAGGGTGACGTCGCTGCTCAGTGGACCATTTTCATTTGATGATGGTGCTGATGGTCCTGAGATTAATTCCTGCTCTCAGCGGGTGTGGCCATCTCACTACATTTGGGGCGTAGTTTTCAAATGAAATGGATATTGCAAACTGGTATGACAGGTATGAGGGAAGGCATTCAAGGTGCAAACCAACTGGTGTGACAAGTACAGTGTTCAAGGTATGAACAGACATGAAAACTGACCGCTTCAGCAGGAGGAGAGGGAGTTAAGGTTAGAAATAATTAAATAACATTTGTGAGGCTCACATGAAAACTGATTTTTGGAATATTTGGTCTAAGTGAAATGATATTTTGGTGTACAGTACATGCAGCCAGTTCAAGACTACAACTACGAAATGAACACGAAAAACACAAAAACCAGGAAACCTGCAGGAATGCAAAAGGAGAAAAACGGCAAAAAAACATTTTTAAGACCTGAAACCTCCAGTGTTGTGTTTTTCTGTGACTTATTCCTATCATCCACCCTCCTTCTTATAACATGTAATCCTGTGCAGGGTCGCAGGCTGCTGTGAGGTGAGAGTGCTCAACGCTGCCCCACCACGCTGCTCTCATTCTTCTCAGAAGAATCAGAAAATAAATAAATGAAGAGGAAATTCAACCTGTGTGTGACCTTTGAGTTTAATGCCAAACGTGTAGAACTGAAGACTATCATGAGAGACAGTATGATGACCGACAAGCAGCAGCATCATAATTATATATAACTATTGACAGGATTTAGTACTTATTTTGCTTCACAAAGTTACCAATTATAGACATAAGGTAATTCTTTTAATCTTTTCTTTGCTAAGCTTTGTCGGACAGGTGATGTGTCTGTGGTTTACCTACACTGCATGTGTACTGACATGCACTGATGTACAACACTTAAACCCTGCTGTTTATGAAACTTTACATTACAGTGTTATTTGGATTTAGAAACGATGTATGAGGAGTATGTCCTGCTGGAAAAATTAAATGGGAGTGATGGAGGCAGACTGGTTGCTAATGAGTGTGTCAGTGAGAAGTGCTTCACTCAGTAGAGTACTGTACCTGGCACACCCACACCGGTTTTCAGCAGACAGGTAGTGAGTGTGGACTGTAATGTACTGCTGCGTCATCAGCATAGTGGAGGAATGCCTCTCACACTTCCAGGACAAAGGAAACACTGAAGCTTAAGTCCGGCAGGTCCTGGGAACCGATCAGACCCGCTGACCACTGAGCCATCCCTCCATCCATCCCTTTCATTCTGGCCAGCTCTTCTATCATGAGCTGGCGTCCGCTCTGTAGCTGTGGCGTCCACCCAGCTCAGGCCGACTGAAAGGCCTGCCAGCCACCCTCCCTTCGCATGCCTTCTGCCTTTCTTCACAGCAAACATCTCTTCTTCCATCATGTGGTGAGTGTCTCATCAGCTCCTGGCGTCCGTTCGTTTTCCCGCTTTATGTTCCACACATCCGGCCGGTTCTTGCCGCCTCCTTTCAGCATCCCTCTATGTACACAACCAGCTGAGCGGCCACTATAGTGTTTGCTCTATCTGGAGCCAGTCCACGACGCCCTTCACTGGAGAGCCCTAAAGAACTGGGACCAGAGCCAGCTGGCCTGCACTCGCTTCAGCAGAGACACAATGGCCGAGCCAGGCAGCACACAGGAGCCTCATGCAGGCTGGATCCTGCGTTTTTTTTTGCCATCATTGTGCTTCTTTCTGTCTAAATATGCTCAAACGTACTGAGCGTATCCAGAGGGAGCTCCAAGTCAGAGGCCGATCCGCTTAAAACACATCAAGGACTTTGCCTGATGTGAATGTTTGACAAATTACCAAATGTTTGTATTGCTGGGTTACTTTACAAATTGCTGATAACACAGCGGCTATTTTATGAGAAACTCCTACATTTCTCATTAAGACACAGCTTAACCACTGTCAACACGGCACTCCTTCAAAATCACTGTTAAACAAACATGGTAGTCAGCTGTTCACATAAAGCATCACTAAGCCCAAAACATAAAACACTCAAACACCTTTTTTTCTAAGCTGGCTTTAGTCTAACTGACCAGTCTGGACGGCAAGTTTTAGATGGCTGCAGCAGTCGTTACTCATTCATTCTAAAAAGAAGATGTACCTTTATCGTGTTGATCGTGGGTCATTTTGAGAATGTTTTATGTTCATTGCAGCCTGAATTGTGCTATGCTGGTACAACATGTTAAAATGAAATAAAAACCTGCTTCAGATTGTGTTTTCAGTCTCCAAAACTAAAACAGAATTTCAAACTAGCAGTTAAATGAAATGGAAATTTCTACTAGTAGAAGTGGAAGTATAAATATTCCAAAATTCACATCAAATTTTTTTCAAATATTTTCATGAAATTTTTTAAATTGAACCCAAACCACAGAAAGCCCGGGGAGAACGTCCCACAGAAAGACCCTGTAATCTGTTCACAATTTCACGAAGTTTCAGTATGAGGCCGGCATGCAAACCACTACCCCACTGTGTCGCTTTCACATCCAGCGGATAAACTCCACGTCTTCTGACGTCGGTGAAATGCTGTAAACTAATTCAGAGGAGGCCAGGTAAAATTCTCAAAATATACAATTTATTCAAAATATGTTAATGCAACCATCAATATATTCCAGTAATTAAAAAAATCAGTAGTTTTTCTTCTACATCATTGCATCCTCTCATCAAGGAGGCCTTCGGTCTGTGAATACAATGAGAACACAGTTTCCCTCGGAACAGCTGGCCGTCCCTGTCCGACTCACGCCGACCAGGCCGCCACCGCTCAAACTCACAACTCCGTGTTAGTCAGCGGTGACATTTTCACTGGGCGGGCGTACAGGAGCCCGAACTTCAATGAATATCAGCTGACTCATTCCTAGATGACACCGCAGCTTTGGTTCCTTCTCTTTGAAGGAAAAGAAAAAAGAAGGAAGTGATGATCTCTTTGACATGAACTCTCCTTCCTCATATAGAGCCGAAAAACAAGCCGACTTCTACAGTGAAATTGTACAGAATATTTCCACCGCTCATCTGTGATCTCTGTGAAAACACCACATGTGCTGAGAAAAAAGCCGTGCGCTTTGCGGGATTTGTTTTGGACGACTGCGGACAGTCGTGGTTTCAGTATTCCTCTTTACATGTCAGGGTCTGCCAACGCCGATCAGCAGCACTTCCCTTAGATTTCTCAAAGTCAACAACACAGACATGTAAATGCAGAGCGTGGGGACAGATAAGAGCGATACAGACATATTTACAAACTCTGTACAAATATTTGACACTGTACAGCTCACGGTGTGGGAACAAAGTGGGACGGAATTGCATTGTGGGTAGTCACATTTTCAAGGTGGTTATCAAAAGCCCCCCCCCCCCAAAAAAAAAAAAAAAAAAAAACATAAAACAAAAAAAACTAAAGAAATGGCAACAAAACAACAATAAAAATATTCCTACTCTTTTAAACACTTAGAAAAAGGTCAGTGATGATATCACGGAAGACTCTTTGGCACTCACGAGACTGGACGAGCTATTTTTAAATAAAAGGAAGTGTTTCTGGAACTGCTTTCTTGCAGAGGGTTAGGTCAGAAGAAAAAATGCCATATATACTTAAGACCAAACTACATATAGCAGTGAAGAGGGGAGGTAAAGGGAAACAGTCTGGTTTGTCCAAAGAAAGATAAGTCTGCATTACTATTCCAAAAAAAAATCACTGTAAATATTGCCTTGCGGTTTCCCCCCATTAACTAACTGAAGATAGGATGTTTATTTTACCAACATTTCAACATGTCAGAGGAGGAAAAGCAGGAGCCTCATAATGTTTTCAGGGCCTAAATACATCTGTGAGGACAAAATGGTATTCAGAGAACATGGAACATCCTGAAATGTGAACGAAATGAACACTTTTCCTAACGCTAGTTCTGCAGGATCTAATTCAGATACTCTGTTTGGAGCCACAGTGACTTTTACAGCATGAGCACTGTGTTTGGAGAACAGATTTCTCTATATGTATACAGCTTTGAAATGCTTTAATCCAGAACACCATGATGCGAGTGAAAGAGAGAACATTAATGCAGTTTGAGACTTGAGTCTCAAAAAGTCTAAACAGCAGAAGCTGTAAATCAGAAACATGTTTCAAAAGAGCTCCTATTAGTTAGATTTTTTTTAAGATCCTAAAACTTGGGAAATGTCCTCATTGCTGAAATGTGCTTCCTATGAATGATTTACTACAGCTTTACTGTGGGGAAATGTGAAGAATGCAGGAGGCGTTTCCTGCATCGTTCAGCTGAGCAGAGCTGTTGTTCATTTTCCTACTTCCTGATGTGCTTTTTCTGGGATTTGGAGCCAAAATATACCTGCTTTTACCAAAGATCTGACATGTAGCATTAATGCTCTGGATGCTGTATTTTCTAAGTTTACTTATTTTCCAACTTCATTTGATATTTTCAGGTAGTTGAGCTGCATTCAAGGACATCTGACGCAGTTTTTTTGGGCTCGCAAACGAACACATATGAAGATCAATGATGAAATAAACCGAGGCAAAGCTACACTTCCAATAATTATATTTACAAATTCTGCAATGAAACAAATACAGTGACTGGGAGAAAGTAGAGCCACACAATGGCCACCAGGGAAAAACATGAACAAATAACACCGTTATTTGTAGTGACACGAGTAATTCTCCATCCCAGCAGGACGGTTTGTGGTCTCATAATACACACACACACACACACACACACGCACACACACGTGGCAGACAGTAAAACCATCTTCACTTCATGATTAAAATTTTTAATGTCAGAAGGTGCTTAAATGAAAAAAGAAAAACTCATCTTTTGCTCCTTCCACAGCTCATCTCATTCACACTCTTCACACGGCTTCAAAATAATAAATACACTCAACGTCAGGAATCATAATAAAACCTTTTTTTTTTTAAACATAATAATTTTATAAATAAAGAAATGTACAGTCATCTTCAACCATGTTTGCTTAAATTATCAATAAGGTTGAGCACAACGTGGATTACGCATAAAACAAAGCATAACGTGTCAGTTTGGGGTTTGATATGTGAGGACGGCGAGGCGAAGTGACACTTTTCAACACCAGTGCAGAACTTGCTGCTTCCTGTCACCGCTCTGGAAAAGCACACCTTCTGAAATGGATTTAACACTGTTTATGGCGTTCCTTCCCTTTAACTTTTGCAGGCAGTGACCACGAAAAAAGGCGTCACGGATCGCTTTCTGCTACAGTTTGTGTGTTTTTCTAAATACACCACGGTGCATTAAACCATCAGGAAGTTTTCCTGTTCGTCGGGAAAAGTCAGGAATGTGGCAGACAGAGCAGAGCGCTGCAGTCTGACGACGGCGGGAGTTCATCCTGGAGGGAAATGAGGCCTGATGACGAGACGAGAAGTCACTTGTTGTGTGTAAAAAAAAAAAAAAAAAGAAGAAAACGTCTGTCTGTGAGCAGAACATGCAGTACCTTGCAATCATCTCACACTCTCCTGATGCTTCCTGGGTTAAAACCTTGCACTGAATTAACTTCTGTTTGAATCCATCTTTTTTGACGGATGAAAAGCCTCCATAAAATCAGAGGGGGACTCCTCCCGCTCCTTCTTCTCCTCTCTGCTACATTTAAAACACGCCTGCGTTCGGGGAAGGAGTCACAGGTAACGAAGGTGCAAGGAGAAGTTTTCAGCTTCCTCATTTCACCGTCTCCAGAGTTTAGAGTTGGACCGAAGGGGGATGTTGAGACCCAACCCCCCCCCCCCCCCCCCCCCCCCCACCGACTTCCTTCCTTCCTCCCTGCTGCAGCGTTTCCGTTGGTCCCTTCCGGTCGGGTGAGTCGGGGGACGCTACGACACGCAGCAGCAGGTCCGCACCTTGGGCTGCTCCTCCTCCACCGGCTGCTTCAGTCTGAGCAGCGGCGGGTCGCCGCTGGCCGGCGTGTAGTAGACCGCGCTGCCGTTGGAGGACACCAGCGGCATGCGGGGGTCCTCCGAGTTCATTTTGGCATCGACGAAGGAGTCCGTGGAGCCGTTGCCGAGGTGGCCGTTGAACAGGGGGTGATTCAAGAGCTTGGCGGCGGCCCTCTGCTTCTTCAGCTCTGACAGAGTCTGCGGACGCTCCCGCGGCCACGCCTCCTCCTGGGCGGGCGGCGTGCCCGGGATGGCGGAGCCTTTGCTGGACGGCGGCGCGCTGCCGTTGGAGGGTGGCTGAGGGGGCGTGGACGTGGCGGTGGAGATGAGGCCGTTCTGCTTGCTGCTGTCTTTGAGGATGGTGGGCAGCTTGGACTTGTCTGGCAGCTCCACGGCCACAACGGGCCGGACCTGCGGGACATCGACCAGCGTTACTTCAATTCCCCCACAAGGCCTCTCTTTTAGATAATTAAAGACACAGTCGCCCTGCTTGCTGCGCCACGCATCAGATATCTTTGATCTGCTGCCCACGATATTGATTTCAATTAAAATGAAACACAAAGTCAATTTGTTTTCTCTGCTACACAGAAAGGACTCCAAAGAAACAGCTCTTCATTACATCCCCAGAGTTATTTCACGATTAAAAGCTGGAATGCACTTCTTTGTGCAACACACTTGGACATAAAGCGGTTTTCTTGAATTTTATGAAAGCCTTTATATTTTACAAAAGCTATGTGACGCTCATGACACTACATGCACTGGGACTAAAGAGTTAACAATCACCCAATCAAACAAACCAAAGGCCGTAACCATGACAGATACAGTACAACCATTGATCTGATTGTGTGCTAACTGGCAGTTATAATAAAACAAATCTTACGTGGAGTGTTTGAGTATTTTCCTGATCAGACTCCTTCTCCTTTTCGTCGTCTTCCTCTCTTCCTCCCCTCCACACGATGGCCTCGGTCTCGTACTCCTTACGACATAAGTTGTGTCTGTCGGACAGACTGGCTCGCCGCACCACTTTTCTATGGAGGGAAGTGAAGTTCTTCAGTCAGATGAAGCAATTTCAACGACAATGTGAGGAGAGCCTCACTAAAGCTCATTGAGACTGAATAACACGTTTGTTTCATCTGCTTTTACATTTGAATGATACATGACCCATTTTTCACCAAAGATTTGCCTCATTTTTACACCGATTGTCCTTCCTGACGCAACGAGGGTAAAACCTGGTTCCTACAAACTGAGCTGTCAGATCAGACTGGGACAGATGTTGTAGTACATGTAAACGCCAGCAGAGGTCAGGACTTACCCACGGCTGCCAGCGCTGGAGGTCCGTCTGCACAGCGAGGTCTTGTGTTTGAGCTGAGACTTCATGATAATGTCATGCTTGTGCTTGAGGTCCAGCAGGATGGCTCTGAACTCCTCATCCTCGCACAGATCTGAGCAGAACGGAGAAAACACGGGTGTCAGCTGCTTTCAGTGTGGCTCACACATGGCCCACATGCTTTGGTTTACCAAAACAAGTGAAAAAAATGACACGAATAACAAAAATCAGTGTACAAGTGTACTAAATTAGGTTAAGTCTTTACATTTTCACCACTTTAAAGCTACTAAATCATCAATACTCCTGGATATGTAAAAATATAAAGCAAGTAGAAGTGAACACTGTTGTAGTTTGTCTTCCAGGAACACCTGGACCTGCAGTTTGAGGGAAATTAGCCTCCCTCGTACACTGGCACTGACTGAAGAAGCTGGAAATGAACCCCTGCTGAGACAGGATGTCGGTTTTCTCAACCCCCCACCGGCTGTGTTTACAACCGAGCGCTGAGGTGTAAATGTACCAATGGGGGTCTCCTCCAGGAAGGTCTTGGCGTTGAGACTGGCTCCATGAGACACCAGCAGCTCGGCCACATGCATCTGAAAGCAAAACGGCTAATTAGGATGAATGGCTTCACTATCGGGAGCGTTCGATCCGAGCGTTCCCTGACGCGCTCCACCTCACCTGACCCCAGCACGCCGCGGCGTGAAGCGGCTGCCAGCCGTCCGAGTCCCTCAGGTCCATGCGGGCCCCGCCCTCCAGCAGCAGCTCCGCGGCCTGCACGTAGCCGTTCGCCGCCGCGATGTGGAGCTGCGAGGGCAGAGAAGGAGCACTCACATCTCTGCAGCACACGGGGTTCACAGTTGATTCGCTTTATGTATTAAAATCCCAAGAGAGGGTTCTTAGTCACTTCCAATTGTTGACCTAAAAACCCTTGGAAAAACTCTCAGACTTCACATTTGACTCTAACTTTTTGATTAGGCGGAAATGTCTGGAAAGATTTTTAATATTTCATGAAGTTGGATTCGGCGCTTCGTAGAAAGAAAGGTCAGTTTGATTCTATTGGAGTCAAACTTTGCTTTTCTAACAGATTGCTTTTCCTGATTGTTTCGTGAACTCGTAAATGCAGCCGCTGCTGCATACCGGCTCAATAGGTGAACAGACTGCTCATTAACAACACCGCCTCACAGCCCTACGAGGAGCAACGCTTCCAACCGCACTCTGCAAGGATTCCTCACATATTTCTCAGGATATTTTCAAGAAATGAGTGAAGAGAGCAGTAATAGAGACGCATGAAATAACTGTTCACGTCTCATCTTTCTCACATTTCACTCATGATATCAAAACTCCTCAGCAAGTTGGAAAGAAAAAAAAAAACGAATAGCTGTTTTTTTTAGGTAGACGTGTTAAAAACATGAATGCACTTTCAGTTTGAGATTAATTGGAAAAAACATTCAAAGGCATTTTTCATGAATCAAATACAACTAAAACAGCTTCTCTTGAGGATCAAAGACAGAAAAGTCCATTTGATGTAGTTTTCCATGGGAAAAAATTGGTTGTAGTTTCAGAAGAAGTTAATTTCAGAACTAATTTCAGGAAAAACTACATTTGGAAACCAATTTTTTTTTACTGTATAAATCAATATTCTGTTCTGGTTTGCTGTTAAATAAGAAATGAATCAGTTGCAGAGAGATGCTACAACTGACTGTATGCAGATTGGTCTCTTCCATGCTTTAACATCATGGTGCTCAACAGGTGGCTTAAAACTATAAAGTGGCCCACCCTTGTTTTATTTATTTAAATGTGTGTATGAAAACACAGTTGAGTCTGATGACTGTTGCTCCTCTGTGTTTTCAATGCGTTTGTGAGGTGTTATCATTCGTGTCCAGGAGACTCCTGGAGCAAAGACTCATAATCTCACTGAGATTTTCCTGGCGTGATGAAGGTTCATCAATAAAAATGAGAAAAACGGCCTCTGCAGCTGAAGCTGAGTCAGGGTGAGCAGCTGCGGTTAAAGCCTGCTCCTGCTGCTTTCAGACAGCCCAATCTGCAGCTCACAAATTTACTCGTAGCAGGAAACAATTACAAGGAAGCAGGAGCTGTGAAGAGCGAATCGGTGCACACACACACTTATCACATCTATATAAACAGGAAATGAATTCCAGTCCTGAACTCTTAATCGTCTCCGAACTGCCTGGAATCATCTGACAGACACAGTCTGTGCAAACCTGCAGGTATCTACCTAAATATAAAAAAATCAACATGTTTTTAATGGCACCAAAGGTAAAATCTCCTCCTGATCACTTATACGTATAAGATGTAAACAGCTGATAAACTGTTGAAGCTTTACATGACACGCTGGATAAGGACCAGATAGAAAATCTGCATAAATGCTCAAGGTGATGTTTTAAAAAAATGAATCAGTCTGTTGTGTTTTTAATTACTTTTTCATGTTTCTTGAGACACGCTCTGGTCTGAACTTGAAAAGCTTTGCAAAATGAACAAACAGCCGCCGTCCTTCAGCCGAGCGACTGCTCAGGCAGGACTTTCATGGTTACCATGTCGATAACCTCCGACCCCACTCAAACCTTGGCTGTGTGAGGAGGGACAATATCATTGGTTGAATCCTACCTGCTCTGAAATACCAAGCAGGTTTTCGCAGATTTTCTCTGCAGGAAGGAGCCGAGTGCGAGCAGCTGCTGATTTTCACCTCTGGACATGGCGCCTCTGTATCACTATCAGTCCTGTTATTGAGGGGAGGTGGACTCACACACACTACATGACTCAACATCAGTGACTGGAAAGGTCAGAATGTGCTGCAGAGAAAAATCACATCATTTGTGTGAAGATCACGCTGCGCTACTTCATATGTACATTTAAACTACAGAAAAGGGGACAGACTTTAAATGTCTGATCCTTTTCAGAGGCTAATTACTCTTAATTTAAATGTATTTGTGAACATCAAAGGACGAACTGAAGATGAAGAATAAATTCTTTCATTACATCAGCTGATTTCTCAGGGTTTTGACATAATTGACATGGAGATGCCATAATAATCGAGCGTTTCTGAGGGATGTGAAGGTTTCTCTGGCCCTAATGCACAGAGCGCCGTCTGGCTTTATGCTTTTTGTCCGACACACCTGAACAGTTTCAAGGTCTTAAAGTAGGTGACCGCACATGGATTATGAGAAGAGGAAGTACTCCCTCCAACATCTTTTCAATGGGACATCCATTCGGTTTCACACATCGGAGTTCTTTCACAGGGCTCAGAAAGCACTGCTGTATGTGTGGAAGCGCTGCAGAAAGCCCTTTGTGGCTCCTGGAGGAACCGTGCAAAAAAAAACTCCGCTACAAGTGAGTCAGGGTCGAATGAGACCGAGGTCTGCACATTTAAAGAGAAATTAGACTATTTGTGGATGCTGCCGAATGACTGTCCTGCAGACTGAAGCGTAGCTGGACCATCCACATTCCTACCAGCAACTTTAATGACATGTGGTTGCAAAACATGGGGGAAAAAATCCCCATCAAAATGCAATAGCATTTCTTTCTACTAAGCCAAAGGGAAAGTTTTGGCGTTTGCATGTTTTTGCAGGTTAAGTTAAATGGTTTTGGCTCACTGGTGTGAGAATGGTTCTCCCTTCATATTCCAGTAAGATGATGCTGCGTCTATCACACAGGGCCATAGCATCCTGTGTCAGATAATAATGGTATAACATCCCTCCCCCAAAACACAAAGCAACGGTCTCATCACATAAGATATTGGAGATTGCCAGTGTTTAATTCTGAAATAAAATAAAAAAAGGCTTTCTGAGATTTAGAAATGTATTCACAAATCATCCACATTTGGAGAGAGGATTGGAGATATCTTCACAATCATTTCTTCATCCGTTTTACTTGTAAGATGAAGATTTCTTGCAATTTCTTAGAACACTTTATGTCACTGTTCTTCAGTTCTGAACATTTCATTTTCATTTCCCTTTATCTGATTTTACTTTGGAAAAATCTCTGACCTCTTGATGAATCAGCTTACAGCCACCTGACATCAATACAACCCACTGCTCCTGCACCTCGAAACAAGGCCACAGAATTTATCTCACAAGGAAAACAAAGGATTAGGGTTACATAACTTCCTCCCAGTTCCAGGTCCCTTCCATTCTGCTCTGCCAGCGATTTTAATAAGGCATGCTCCAGTTTGCTTCATCATGCTCCAATGAAGATTAAGTGAATGCATGAAGCAGCGGGACAAGCCGCTCAATCAGACAATCTGGAGTAAGACTTTAAAGATCAACAAGGTTATTTTTGGATACCACCACCCCGCGGCTATTTTCACCCGGTGCTCTGTCACCGCTTCCGCAGTGGAGTTCATCTCTGATACATAAAGGCTTCGTTAGGCCTTCTGGCATTAAACACCCCCACTTAGGTTATTTTCACGCCAGCAGTTTTTATTGTGCTGCTCACTAGCGCCAACTTCAGATCAACACTGGGAGCCCACTTATTTTGTCCAATTTTTTTGTTTGCCTTTTTTTTTTTAATTGTTATTTATAATTATTGTATGAAAAAAAGTAATCTCTTTCATGGTGTCGACTCGGGGTTTGAGCGCTGGGATTTCACCACGGACAACAAAGGTATGTATAAAACGGGAACTGTCTGAAGATATTTCGATCAGTGTGGGATGAGAGGCCACTGAACCAGACACGGTGGAGCTCAGAAGACTCAAAATCGTTTCACCGACACAAATGATACCGAACTTCATTCACTGCACTGCCATTCACATCTTCACTGCCTCTGCTGTCCACGCGCACACAATGGAGACGCCCGCTTGCTCGTATAGTTGCTTCTAATGAGTTAATATCGTAAAAATACAAAAAATTAAATTGAAATTTCTTGTTTTTTTTATGTTTACATTTCTATGTTTATTTATTTGCTATGACTGAACACGTATTTGTGTTGTCAATATATATATATATCTGTAAATCCAAGTCAAGCTGAGGGCCTTTCTGTGTGGAGTTTGCATGTTTCACCTTGCTTCTTGTGAATGTGAGTGACTGTCTTTGTCCTGTGACCAATTCTTGATCCGTCCAGAATTTTCCAATAGAGTCAGCTGAGAGTGCTGGATGGGTGAATATGCTGTAGTATTGAAATGTTACATTAGTTTAGACTATCAAATCAGTGTTACGCTTTTGCAAAACCAAACCAAGGAAAACTAACGGAGCAGTAAAGGCTTCCAACTATACCTGAGTGGACTGATTACATAAATAATGTATTAAAATACATTTAAATAAATTAAAATACAGTTTATAATGCTGTATTTTTACTCTGGTAATATACTGGAAGGTAAGACGGGCAACAACAGAATAATATTTGCAGTCTCATTTTGAGCATTACGTGACTGCTGAAAATATTCACAACGACACAACAAGACACTCATCAATAATTCCATTAATATGGTTTTCAAGTCATGTTTTGCAGTCAGAGCGTATTTTCTTCATTAACCTCATTATAGTCCCTCTTTATGTGCTATTTGTTGCCACCACAGGTTTACTGCAGTCTAGTTAGTGCTCTGTAAATCATGACTGTTTAGCTACTGTCTATGATTTGCATTCACAGCAGCTGAAGTCGTACGTCTGCACAACTTCATAAAACGATACAGCGGATATGCCTCTAAAAGGTTGTAACGAGTTTTTAAACGTCCGATTAGCATGAAATGTTCACAACCTCGTGAGATTTATGTTGCGGAGCACATCATTTTTAAACAAGTGAGTGAGCGTTCTGCTGGAGCCCGCTACAGTGACATTTAGGCAATATTCCCTTGGCATTAATCTCTACGACAGTGTTTAATTATTTCTATATTGCTTGGTTCAGTTATTATAAACAAGCAAAGATTAGTAAAAAAAATATTGGCTTCAGCACAAAGAATGAAAAGAGGATCATTATCCCATCTTTTGTTGTCCCAGCGGCTGTGGTTTAGCTCGGATAACATGACTGCAGTGACCTGGAAGAAGGCTCCATTTCACAGTTCACTGGCTTCAAACACAACACAAGTCTCAGCTGGTTCCAGGCCGACGCCGTTGCCTTTTTACATGCAGCACCTTCACTCGTTCTACACCAAAGATCCGAGTACAGAGCACACATGAGCGTGTTGGACTTAAAGGGGCGACTGATATTCAGCTGGCCGGCGAGCAGACAACAATCTGAAAATGGTCAATAATGTAATACAGTGATGGAATAAATGACATTTTCTCAATAATTTCATAGGTAAATAATTATTGCTAATAATTAAATACTAATATAACATTGAAGAAACACTTGACAAGCCTTTGGAAGCATCCTGCTTTTTAACATTTGCTTTTGTGACTGTGGCATGTGGCTATTTTGAGGCAATAACTGACCGGTACGGTATGTATTTGTGCCATTTTGAAAATATTGCAAACTCCATCATAAATTGCACACAGATCTGAAGTATCTACTGCTCGTGCAGCTGTGTGGGTTGTGATAACGCATGATAAAAAAATGCTACATAAATGAAGTCTGACGATCTTTTAAAAAGAAGGCATCCACAAGTCCTTGCCTCATGATGATAAGCTGAGACGGGATGAGACGAGTTTGCATGTTTTCCCTGTGCATATGTCGGCTTTTATCTTTCCAGATTTCACAATCTCCTTCTACTGAGTCTGACTGAGTCTGTTCCTCTGTGTTTATGGACTGGCACCGTGTCCACTGTGTACTCTGTAGATAGCTTCAGCACCTCACTGACCCTCCGTTACAAAGCACTGTACAGAGGCTGGATAGAGAAGTTGAGTAAACACACACACACACACACACATGCATCAATGCACAACAAAGGGGTTCAGGGTAGATTCAGTTTTGAGGTATTATCCCTGAATTATATAAAGCTGCATTGAAGATGGATGGAAGAAGCTCCACACAGTAAAATAATATTTACAGCTTCAACGCCCAAATCTATTGGTTATGCTTTGAAAAAAACATCTCAGTAAAGCTGGAGGAAGGCGAGTTAGTGTTCGCATTAATAGTAAATTATCAGAATTTCTCCTACATCATGTTTATTATGACTTGAAATCCGCAGTATATATTTATGTCTGTATATCTTGTTTTATGTTTATATGAATTCCCTCCCCTGCGAGGGCTGAATATTTCCCCGGCTGTAGTTTTACGGCCGAAATGACGAAGGAGCTCATCTCAAACTGAGTTTGGGGAAAAGAAAAACATGAACAAGCTCTCACCAGAGTCGCTCCCTGAGAGTCCTGCTGGTTGACCTCCTCTCCTTGTCTCACCAGCTCCTGAATGTCTCCCAGCATCCTCCTCTCCGTCGACGCTCGCGTCTCGTTGATCATCTCCTGGGTGATGCCTGTCAGTCAAACACACGAGCGGGCGCAGACTTAATGATGAGGGAAACTGTTTTTTCCTCTCCGCCGTCGGCTTTGACACGCAGAAAAAAAGCTGACACGGACCGCTTATGATCAGAGGGAAGGACAGAAAGGCGTCTCGGGTGTGATGAAGCTGGGATGCAACGCATGGAAATCAATTTAATGGGTGAGAGTTATATGGAGAAAGCTGTCTTTTTTTTTAACTGACAGCAACACCACCTTTTAAATTGCTCTCGATGTTTCCTATCAGCCGCAGTTTATACTACAGTTTCTACAAAAACAATTTCTCTGCACAAACCGAGACAAATCAGCCTTCAGGCTTCAAAGCAGAAAAAAGGTTTTATCAGCAGACAGCAACTGACTTTTTTCTTTTTTTGCTGTTTCAGAGTGATAATACTGTAATGAAAGCAACAAGGACTAAAATTCAAGCACATGTCAAACATATTCAACACAATGATTATATTAATATTTCTCTTTTTTTCCCACTTATTTGACAATTGTGGACAATTACTAAAGAATCACATTTAAGAGATTGTGTGGAATTAATTAATATTCCTCAAGTTATTTAGCGTGTAGTGTTCAAAGCTCTACTATGAAGAGCGGTCAAAATACCTTCTCACTGTTATTTATTCAGAAAAACTGTACTGCGGATTATCAACTCATTCCAGAGTTTTACAATCTATCTGTCAAACAAGTGAAGTTTCTTGCAGAACAATTGTAGGCATGAGAAATCAAGTAAGGATATCTATGTCAACATGAAAGAGCCGCAGATTTTTATCAACAAAACATGCAGATTACACGCAAATCATCAGGCAAAAAGCAACATTCTGTTGCCAAAAGAGAGAAATGCAAAAAAAAAAAAAAAAAACCCTGTCATTTTAAGGCTGCAGATAAGCTGATTGGTGGCTTTGATAGATGTTAACAGAAGAAAAATAAACGTATATTTAGAGCATGAATGGCAAAATGCTTGTTGTGGGTTTTACATCTAATGCTAAGTTAAAAAAAATCATTCAGATTTTTGAGTTGATAAATAATCTTTAAACAGTTTCCTCTTTCCTCTGTGGTCTGGTTTGATGTCGTTCTCAGACAAACACTGACACAGCAGTGCGTCCGCAGACAGCCTGAAGTTATTCTCTGACAGCTGACCGTACCGCACAGTGTTGCTACGAGCTACAGTCATTAAGAGCCAACAGAAATGTTGCAGATGCAGCAATCTGACATGCTGATCAAGGTTCCACCAGTGCTGCTGCAAAGCAACGTTTCGGGATCACATCCATACTCTGCATTCCCTCAGGAGTAAATTTCTGGAATTGAACACAAATGATTCCAGAAGAAAAGCAAGATTCTACCTCACTTCTTTGATAAAAGCAGTGGTGGTGTATGTAGATAACTAGTATCTTAGTGGTTATCTTCACCAAATCAGTGGAGAACAACATTGTTCAGAGCTCTATAAGTTAGAATATATGTTACAAGGTTTTGGAATTTCTGTAAAAACAAGAAATAACTTCAGATCGATGAAGTTTCTTTTCATGCTTTATTTTTTCTTGCCATCTCTGTGCAGATATCTGTTGAGTTTCACCCAGTCGGGGCTCAGGTGACTCACCACGACTCTAAATTCCTCCTTTAATCCGCTGCCCTTCTGCCAGGTAGGACTCAATACCGTGACCGCCACACTCCAGTGAAGAACTGATCCTCACACGGCTCAGCAGTAATGTGCCGTGCAGCCCAGCAAATTGAAAGAAGTGTCAGATTAACAATGGTGCAAACAGGCTGTCAGTCGAATATGTTGGTGAACTCCACAGTGACTCTGATCTAAAAACATCTCCAATCAGTCCAAATGTTAATACAACATTGTTTCATTGATTTGTAACTGCGAAGGCTGACCTGAAAGTGAAGTTAATAACTCGCACAAATGCACCTTTGCTGTTGAACACGTTGAGGTCAATCCACTGAAAATGGTCACATAAATTGAAGAAGCAGACAGGCGTCAGCCGACAGTGCATATTTCATTGTCAGGATTTGAGCACGGTGACCTTTCCCGTGACGCCGAGTAATAAATTGGGCGAGCAAAGCTGGACGCAACTCTACCCAATATTCCAATTCCAGCATTTTTAAAGTTGGACTCCCACTTTCAGAGTCATCTTCCTGGTGTGAGCAGGTGCCGGCGCGCATGTGACGGCCACCGAACAGAGTGAAGCGAACTAACAATTAGACTCACAGCTGGAGGCTGTTTACAGGCTCAGAAATCAAGGCCGTGGATAGGCCGTGTTTTGGTGATTTATTGAAAACCTCCAGCAGCTGTTTTCTTTTGTTTCTGTCTGGACAGCGGCCGCCTGTCTGAAGCTAATGTCATAAATCCCACTCTGTTTATGATTTCACTGCAGCGATGCCCCACAGCTTTGGAAATACCAATACTGATCTCAGAAATGTAAACAGAATGCACATTTCATTGTCAAACCGCCACAGCGGTTATAAATATGAAAACAAACAGCTCATCGCCACAGTATCAAACATCAGTTCATCATGCTGCAGTGTTTCTGGGCTTTGACTACAGATGTTCCCTGCAGTGTGAAAAACAGCTGCAGAAAACTGTAATTAACTCATTATATCACACAGAAAACCAAAAATCACATCTGAAATGCACACAGCTGCCATTTCGACAGCTCGTATATTCATCCATCCATCTTTCATTCAGATTTACTCCAAGATCCTGATGGACTGGAGTCGATTCTTATTTTCTAAGTTTGAAGGCAAGGCACACCGGGGACAGGTTCTGAGTTGATCACAGAGGGCAGACAGAAAGACACACTCACACACACACTGATGGACAACGCAGACTGATCTAAACCTGCAGTTAAACATGCATTAGGGGTTAATGGGTGATTCTAAATTTGTCTTTCGGTTCTATTCAGCCGTGATACGTACTGGTGGCAGCACCCTGAAACCCTCTGCTGAATGAAACAATAACGAAAATGAATACATGGATCGTATTTGTGCACGATAAGGAACAGAAACTACAGTATGATTCAGGAATAATTCAAAGTGACAGTTGTATGGAATGAGCCAGAACTCTCAGATCGATTAATACGGTTGTCTATATCGTAACTCTCAAAATTTTGAGTTTCTAGAATAGACAGGCACTTGTCACATCCTATCACAGTTTGTTTTCTGATTCGAAGAGGGAGTCAGTGTGAACCAGCTGATGTCTTTCCTGAACTTTTGTGGTGGAAGCACAACACTCCCACCTCCATAATAATCCTCACGCTTAAATATCTGCAACAACAATTTACTTAAATGAGCTAGAAGTTAAATCTAAAGCCACGAGCCGCTCATTTTACTCCCCTTGGCGAATCATGCATAATCTTTCCTTTGCAGCGTCAATATAGGCAGCATAAAATCCTAATCCTTTAATAAAATAATAACATTTTCACTGGTGGCATTTCATTTGTTACATCCTGTCATAAAACACTGCGTGCCACAGAGGGAATTCATAATAGCTGTCAATCTTTAGGCGGCAGGAAAATGTGAAAAACAGCATCCTGCTGTGCGCACACTTCGATAAAGTAAGGACAGCGATGATTCACAATAGCGCCTTTAAAAACACTGCAGTGAGGATTTCAGGTCCTCTGGCTTTCATTTCGATTTGCTACTGTCTCCGCGCAGGTTTGAATGTTGCTGGACATAAAAAGAAATCAGCGGTTTGACTGCTCTGAAAGCCTGAGTGAACAGATCTGCACTGCAGCTCATCATCACGTATGAACCGGCCTCCTCTGCAGGGAGGGATCGAGGCGGTTGATTAGTCAATGTTGCATATCAAGCGCCGCTCGTATATGTGTGTGTGTGAGTGTGTGTGTTTGCACAGGAGCATGCGTGTGTGTGTGTGTGTTAGCGAGAGTGGTTGCCCGCACACCCTTCCCCGCAGCGTCTCTGGAGAGAGTTTTATCCTCCACTACGGCGCTGGCAACATTACGGGAGCAATTAGCGGCGCCGTGCTCCCTTTGATCAGCTTAATAATCATTCTTCTCACCTACTGTACCGCTATCTGCATTCTGCAGCTCCACAGATCCTATTGTAAGCGGAGAGCCTCATTTTCATGCGCCCGTCTTTCTCCTGCGGGCCCCTTTTCTCTCCCTCTCTGTGTGTGTGAGTGTGTGTGTGTGTGTGTGTGTGTGTGTGCCTCTTGTTGCCTCACATCCAGGACGCAACCCACAAATTACCCTGTCATGTGTCTCATATTCTGTTCTCTTAAAGTAATTAAGCTTGTATATGTTTTTAGCGCAGCACTTAATAAATCAGGTCTTTTCTGACCTTTTATTATCCAGAGGAATATAACAAAACCCTCATGATGATTCCTGCTTCTGTTTATTACATGCATCATCTCCACTCATGCATTTGGGTCTTAGTGCAACACTGAAGGGCACCTTCACCAAAGTACTGTCCGTTAAGCACACACACACACATGCACACACACTATCTGAACAGCAACTCACAGCTTCACACATGTAAACTAAGCTGTGTGACTCAACAAATGTGTTTTAACCAGCCTGTGGTTTCAAAACCTAGATTATTGATGCCACATTAACACCAGTGTATAAAACTATTTTGGAAAAACTGGTAAGAATTCACAAATATTAATACAGAAAAAACAATAAAATAACAAAAAAAATATGGCTGGAACAAAGATATTTTTTTGTGTAGAGAATCTTATTTCTTATTCCCAGTGGTATCGTAGTTAAGTTACTGGAGAGGTGTATGCTCTCAATGTGCACGTGTGTACTTTCTCAAGGTGCTCTGGTTTCCTCTCACAAGTGCTTGACGTTAATTGGTGACTCTAATTTACTTGTAGAGTGAAGGATGCAGTCTGCATTTAGCATTAATGACCTGGGATTGGCTCCAACTCACCAGTTCAATAAAGCGGTGCAGAAGATGGATGGACATTATTACCTATTGGAGCCTGAGCGCCATAATGCTGATTTATCCCGGGAACTAAAGCTTCTAGCTAAGCTAGATCCAGGTCCTGCTGGGAGGAGAGTTTGCATATTCTCCCTGTGCATGTGTAGGTTGGGTTTTCTGCCACAGTCCTATAATATGCATTTCAGACTAGTTGGTGATTCTAACTTTTTTGAAGGTGTGTGTGTTTCTCTGTGTTTTTGATCTGCGATGAGCTGACAGTCCACAGTGTGTACTGGCTGATGAGAGCCACTGCAGTCAGCTGTGATCTTCCTGGTTCTATGTTGAATTAATCATCAGAGAATTTGGGCAGATGACTGCAGAAGGTAAGTAAACACTAATAGGGTGACACTGACACATCGGGGGAAAGTTCAGCTACGAAGCATAGACAAGGCTTCAGTGAAAAGAAAATCTATATAGATAAGAGACAGATTTAGTTTGGACAGAGGAGAAGCTGGATAGCATTTCACCCTGAATGAATTAAAGAATCATGAATATACGATAAAATAAGCATGACTCAAAATCAGAAGGGCAAAAATATCAGTTTGACCCAGAATTTCAGGGAGCAGACAGTGTTGTTCACAGCCTCATGATGTTTGTCCAGTAAATATGAAGCTGTTGTCTGCTAACTGAGCGGCTCAACAGTCAGACTGCAAATGAGAAAAGTCTGCTCAGTCTAACAATATCAGCCTGTCCGCGAACAAGCGAGCTCATAGAGGAGAACATCATTTCTCTCTTGTTCCAAAAATTAGTACAAAGAAGACAACCGAGCCTTTTTATAGGTCATAATGTGCCAGACCGTTTCTTGGCTGTTGGGTCAAACAGAATTTAACAAGTTGACAGATTTGTTTCATTGACCTCTTTGAACTTTCAAATTAGGACAGGTCGTCGTCGACGGTCCATCACGGGACAGAGACAACCACACACACTCAGATAACAGCAGAAAAGCTCAGGCACACACAGTGAGAACATGAAAACTACACACAGAAAGTATAGTTTCAAATCCAAACAACTCCAAGATAATTCTGTTTGTACATATTTTATCTGAAATTGAAAGAAAAAAAAACTGTTACTCTAGTCACGACTATTGATGGCCTTATTATTATATAATTTTACAGACATTATCCTGTCAACAGCTCCTTTCTGATTTCATTTGATCACTTTATTCCATTAATTTGACAGATTAATTTTTTGTTTGAGCAGTTTGAATTGCATTTGGCAGTTCAGTGAGGTAGATTCTGTTTATTTACTCTGTTTCTCCTTTACAGCTACTAGATATTACTATGCACAGTGTGTAATCTGTTTTTCACTGCCAGTGAAGACTTGGCAAAGTTTTCAAGGGTGCAAAACCCACATACTTAGTTTTTCTGCACTCATACCATGAATGCACCATTTAAAATATTAAATTAGTTTTGGAAAAACTCCATTATTTCCAACTAATTTCATTCATAGTTTATATCTTGCACTGCTGATGCACAATTACTGTTTGTTCCCATTTGTTTTCCTTGTGGAGTTCCTTCAGAAAACCCTTGTTTCAAGAGCCAAGTCACATGACAGACTTTCTCTGAACTAAAAAAAAATCCCTGCGGCCAGATCTGGCTGCTTTGTTGCCAGCTGTGCTCGCACATGCCTGCTTGAAGATGTGACGCTTTATTGGGAAACAAAACCAAAACATTGACAAGAGCTTAAATGCAGGAGGTTAATTTTACTCCACTTGTAAAACGCCGTCACCACAAATCTGTTTGAGTGAGTCTCTCTGTCACTCAGACACTTCTGGATCGCAGCTCCGTCCCTCAGCTTCTTTCACATACAGCCACTGGTGTCAAGGATAAATTTCTCCGTCGGAAGCTATTTACAGTGACACCGCATGAACATACAGTATCTGAACACAGATCCTGTGAGGAGAAAGAGTCGTGAGAATCTCTGATTTATTCCGAGTGTCCATCTTTAAACTGTGTGAGACATTAAGTGCTTTCTGTGGTCGTAAATCTGCTGCCTTCGTCTTCGGCGATCGATTCTGCGGTGAGCAGACTTTAAATATTGTCAATATATTTACAACGCAAAGGTTACGAAAGCGTCACAGCTCCCTTCATCGGATGCTGGTGATCGATTGTAGGTCGTCGTGGAAAATGCAAATGGGATCGCAGAATCTGATAATACTCGTGAGAGCAGCTGTAAAAACGCGGAATATTTTCAGACTGAACCTCAGCTGCCAAATATGTTTAGTGGCGGAGTGAAATAGACCGCCGCTGAGAGTTCTTCCCATATTTTGGTGTCCTTTCAGTGATTAGCATGCATGTTGAGTGGAGGTAACCCAATAACTGTAAAACAAGAAAAAAGAAGTTTATAAATGTCAGTAACATCTGCATAGCTCACATGAGTCAAGCACTGGCTGTTCTTCAGTTTGTTGGTGCCATTTCTTCAGTTTTTAGTACCATAAATACATAAATAAAAGCTTGGTGAAATTCTAATTGCAGCTTCTTTTCATCGGCAGGATGTGGCTGCGTATTGTGAAAAATAAATGCAGGTTTCAGAGACGCTGAATCTGCTTTCAATAAAAGCTCTTTGCAGAGATGCACAGACGCCACCAGGTAATGCATAATGAATGGAGTGAAACTAAATCAGTTATTTTGAAAATGGTTGGATTTACAATCCATTATTATCTCTTTGGACAGTCTGTCTGGAGTGGACTGTGCCCTGACCCTGACCCCGACCCTGACCCTGACCCTGACCCTGAGCTGCATGCTGCTGTAAAGAAGAAGGAAACTGGAGTTACACACCACGTCCATAAACTCATATCAAATGTGACTTGGGTCATTTAAAAAATACGCTCAGAGGCTCCAGTTCAGTTGTGCAGGTTGAATCCTCTACATTGCCTTGTCCATCTGTCAAAGTGCCTTTAAGCAAGACACTGAACCCTAAATTGATCCCGATGGAAGGCGAGTGTTTGCGTGGCAGCTGTCATGTCACCACTGACGTGTTTGAATGGATGAACATGACTGAACACGACCTAATTCTTACCCTTTATATTTCACATCCTGGCTGAGCTTCAGGTTGTGTGAAAGAAATCTCCCTGTAGAAACAGTCACTCATCTGTTGATATGAATGAGTGAAGCAATTAAAAACCAGCTACTATCTGATGTTTTAAGATCGCAAATTAAGTTATTAAAAAAAATTTGTCAGAGTTATAAGGAGTAGAAAAAGTTGAGCCTTTTGGTCAGACTGAACAAAAGTCAAAAACATCACAACAAAAATTATTCCCTTCTCTACAGTGTCTCAAATCCAGAAACAATTCACAGTTGCAAGTTTCTACTTTCTAGAGGGCAGAAGTGGAGAGAATAATCCCTATGGTTTTTATAACAGCTCAATTGGTAATATGACCATCACAATTCAACACACAGTGTAATGTTATCCAAGACTGCCATGAGGGTTTGTCAATAAAGCGATAAAAATGAAGATAGTTTCAACATTTTAAATGATAGACTAGTACATCAGTAAATAATGGATTTTCTCTACACACCAGGTTTGGACCAACTCTGCAAATAGTATCAGATCTGTGCAGTTTCTTTATTCACATGCATTTCTCCAAGAATCATCAAATCATGCAGAAGAGGACTTTCAGAGTGGATCATTTAGCTTCAGCCTGTCAGCTTTGTGTCATGCATGCGGCCATCGAGTGGCCATTTCACAGGCTTTTAAACAAGTCGCCCATAAAGGCATGCGGGCTGTGTTTTCAACCTCAACTAATGGATAGCTTGTTTAACTGCTGAGTTACAGCCGAGACACTAAAACCCACTGGCCTCAGCTTTCGGATGACAATGGCAGGCTGGCATTGTCGTCACAATTGTGAATAATAATACTTCAAGATGTGTGTAATCATTAAAGGTGTAGTATGTGGAGCTTAAGTCATGTGGCTTTTGCGTGGGAGGTGGTAGTAGTGAGGAACTGTTTATTTTCAGCCATTTTCAATGGATAATTAAAAAAAAAAAACATACATAAAACAAACAGAAAAACACTCCAGTCCATGTTGTATTTACCACTTAAGCAGTTTTCTTTCATTAGCCAGTTTCAGTTCAGCCAGTAATTCACCTTCTAAACCATTCTATCCATCTTAGGTAGAAGTTTTTAGTTTATAACATATTACACACCGTGCCTGAAATAGCAGCGGTACAAGTCAGACTCTCAAAGCAGTCACAGCACGAGAATGACAAGTCCCGCCATTTATTCAAGAGAGCAGAAAGAGGAATTTCCATCAGCCGGGAGCTACAGTCAAACGACTCTGTTCACAGACTCTTTGTAGTCGCCTTTTTTTTCCTGGTTTTGAGAACATTTTGTTCCGTACCTCGGTTGGCCATGGCCGTCTCAATGATATCCAGTGTCGGGTCGTCTTCACACAGGTCGTAGGGCATGTTTCCATCAGAGTTGACAGCCAGTAGATCTGCACCGCTGTGGGAGACGAGCAGATGGAGGAATCAGTCTGTTCGTTTCTTTTTTAATACCGAGAGATGTAGGAAATGCACACTATTCACGGAAGAAGAAGACATTTGGAAAAGGATTGGCACTGTGTGTGAACCTAATGCACTTAAGAGTAAATTGAACTGAAACACGTCTAATCAGAATCCAATCTGATGCAAGTGTTCCAATAAGTTTTTATTCTGATTTCCCTTGGTCCATATAAACACAGTGAGTCACTAATACGCGTGGAAAAAATATTGAATTCATATCTTTAAACAAAATACGAGGAAAACTGGGACACACAATCACAGTTCTGTAATCACTTTGTGATGGACTGTGGATGTAAACTGTTTTTTAAAGTCTAGCTGTCCAAAGAAAACAGTAATCACCAGAGAGAAAACAGTCTGTATGTCATGTCTGTGATCAAGTGTAAAAAATACTGAAAGCTACTGATCCATAACTCAGAGTGTTGGACAGAAATGACAAAACAAATCTCTGTTAGTCAGATAATTAATGGAGCTGATTAAATTCTTACAGCCCAGAACAAGTTGGCAGCCAGTTTTTAATCAGTGGTTATTTTTCTCTGGATAATGAGTCCAAGAGACAACATGAGCGGTTTGACAAGTTGTGCACGTCAACAGATGGCAGCAGTGCGTCTCCACGATGTGTCTGAATGTGTGTTTCCGCTCCTGCAAGCTGTGATCCAGCTGAAAGTGTGCACACCTTCAGCATGTTCAAGTACCTGCTTCGCCTCTGTGGTACCTTCATCAGGATTGAATTAAATCCTTAATAAATAATAAATGAACTCCTGTGACTTCACATATTTGCAGAGGTGTCATATAACATGAAGATGAACAAGGGCCAGATTTTGTTTAATAAGAGCTGCATAATAAAGATGGATCACAAACCGTTACATGTCTCACTGCTGGAAATAATTCAATATTATTCTGTACTGACTGTCATTCGGAGTATAATGGGCTTAATCAGGGATATCCTTTATGCACACATTTGAAAAAAAAAATCAATCTTTAATTAAATAACGCCTTTCTCATAATGAAATGCAACTCAAAGTGATTCATAAATGACAAAAAGGGAGAAATATTTACAAAGACACACACCTGCACACCTGTATGTGTGAGTGTAAAAGCATACAGACATTCAAATGTGCGTGCACAGACACACACACGTCAGTCGTTATCTAAAATGTATTGAAGTGGGGGAAAAATAGATGACACTCGTTTACATTTCCATTGCCAGGTGCATTATATTCCTTTTTTAACCCCTCAAGGTGCATCATTTATTGTCGTTTAAACTCGAAAGGTCTATTATTTAAAGCTCGGTTACACATTAATTCAAGCTCTTAGAAATTGCCTTCGGTTGCCCATCGGGAACGATGAGCAATGCTATACCTGAAAAACCTCCTGCAGGTGCAGCGAGATGCAGAATCATCTTAAACTATTGTGCATTTAAGCGTTGAAAATATGTGTGGAGCTGCTCGGCTCCACTCATCTCTCCATCTGCTGACAGTCGTCAATTAAAACGAGTCAATGCGTGAACTTTAAACAAGAATTGGTCGGTTGCCAAACTCTGCTCATGCTGGTAATCCAGTTAACAGCTCAATTACCTGGTTTCACACAACATTACACAACTTGTGGAACTATTTTTTTCTCCTTTATACTGTGACCTGCTGCCCTGATTGTTTACCATCACCTGCTGAGCTAAATCAAACCGATGCATCTCATTGGTTCACATACAAGAGTTTTAAAGCCGTGGATTGAGTTTACCGCAGTCGCACACGTGGAGACAGGCAAAGATCACAATGCAAGCAAATGTGCAGCACATCTGCACGACTTACTGTGCAATGAGTATCTTGACAAGTCCCGCATGTCCACAGGTAGCAGCAGCATGCAACGGCGTCCACAATTCATTGTCCTGAGCGTTAACGCTGGCTCCCCGGTCCAGCAGGATCTTCACCATCTCCTCGTAATTGTCGATGCAACACTTAGGAGAGAAACAAGGGACAACATTAGACTCAGGTATAAAACATTCTGGGCTTGATGTCTAAATACAGAGAAAATAGTTTGTTTTATATAAATGGTTCACCATGTGTGGAGCTATGCTGCCTGAAAAGGAGTTCTACATTATAATTTACGCAGTCGGGACTCCTCTGTGCTGTACGCTTCAGCAGCTTAATCAGCAAAAGGAGGGACTGTATATGTATATAAAAAAAATTGGGCTATTTGTCACCAGAAGCACAAACGCACAAGACATCCATATAGAAGTTGTGCTCTCTGTTCAAAGAAGTAGTGGAGTGAAAAACAGAGCAGAGGATGCAATCATTCTGACATCCGAACCACTGTGTGGGCTGTTCCCTGAATGTGAGACAAACAGGAGTACACCCTTAACTCTCACACCCATCATCCACACAGACAAGGAGCCAAAGAGAGAAGGATGCTGAGCATTTTCCTTGTTAAAACTGGGTGTGATTGCAGGGCGGAGAGGGAAGGGAGGTTTTGCACGAGGACCATCTTCCAGATCGGGCTGCTGTCAGCAGCAGCAGTTTTCTCCATCAGAGCTAATTGGTGCTGCAGCGTCATGGCGTTGAACAAAATTGCGCTGCATGCTTTTTCCTTATGTCAGAGCGAAGCAACACCTCTAGAGGAGGACTGTAAACTCTCCACGTACACATTTAAATAAGACATTTCCCACAATATACATGTAAAAAATTTCTTTTGGCATAACAGGCTGCTCATAATCCCGTTATAGAGCCAGCCTGTCTGCTTTATTGGGGATTTAAACAATGGGAGGATAAGTGGACTGCCAGCAAAAGCAACAGAATTCAGATAACAGGGAATAAATAAAAGAATCAAGTAAACATGAAATTTATGAACTCCTGAGCTTTTCCTGTTAAAATTATTGTTCGCTAGTCCCCACCCAACAAACCAGAAGAGCTATCTATATGTGCAGTAACAGCGAAATGATGTATGATATAAATAAATGGAGTGGGTAGATTTTTTTCTTAATTTTTCATTATGTCTTCAGTATGTCTTATCGGTGAACTTACAGGTTTGTGCTTTATACTGGAAACATTTTACACAGTGCAACAAAACAACAGCACAGTAAAACACCTTTTTTAAAAAAAAACTTCTGGGACAGGAAACATTAAAAGGACGCAGCTCAGACTTCAGTGGCTTCAAGTTGGCAAAGTGCAGCTAACTCAACATTAGTAATGCCGAGAACCTACGGTGACCGAGAGGCTCATAAAAAATGCAAATAGTCCTCTGGATAGTCAAAGTTTGTTTAACTTTGGGGAGAAAAAAAAAACTGTTCCCTGTGTGAATGAAAAGAGTTCATTCAAATGAAACTAAAACTTTGAGTTTTACAGCATTAAAAGTTCTGGAAATAGTTACGAATGTTAAATTATATTATTCCCTGCACCTCAATACAATGAGTACAGTTGGTGAGTAGATAATTGTTGACAGTTATCTGTAATGATTTCTAAAGAGAAAACAGATAAAAAAAAAAAAAAAAAAAAAAAAACATATATATATATATATATATATATATATATATATATATATATATATATATATATATATATATATAAATGTATTTGTTTGGTCCCTTTTTGATACTATATCTATCTCTGAGGATTTTTTTTTTTTAATGAGGATGGAAAAACTTTTCATTGAGTATTCCCACGTAGCGAAGAGGCTCACTGTATAAACCTTGAGAAGCTGAGCTGCAGAGAGAAGGCGGTTTTTCTTTCTAGTGGATTTACATGGAGAGTGAGCTGAAGTGCCATCTCTGGAGGTTTCTAGTATCTTAGAGAAGGAGCGAGAGCGGCGCGAACAATAATGCGGCGAGAGACACAAACATGAATATAAACCAACAGCGGGGTAAAGCGAGGAGGAGCAGAGAAGGAAGGAGGTGATGGTGGGGTGGCGGGTGATTAGAAGACAGAGAGTCACTTTGGGAAAAACAAACAACAACCGCAGAGCCTCAGTTCTTCAGCATCCTGTCAGCACCATTTACATTTAGTTCCTGCTTTCATGAGGTTTCAGAACAATTAGCAGCCCACGCTTTCAAAACTGTATCAAACCCTTTGGCTCATTAAACACAAAAAACAACATTATGGTAAGTAAATGCACAAGAAAACAGTAAACGCTGCTTTTATGACTGGATACACCCCTCGGTAGTACCGAGCGTCAGCTCACTGTGGCTGTGGCTGTGATGATCTGATGGCTCAGACAATCAGCTGCTGTAATCCAAAACCCCTCCGGCCTTAAAATCTCTCTTCTCCCTCACCAACACCTCATATCTTACTCAGCCTGATAAATGTTTAAACTGAACACCAAAAACAACCATTTAAAAAAAAAGAGAGAGAGAGAGAATGTTATTAAGCTGCGTTAACGTGAGGAGAAACATTCTCTGGAGTTTTGTGGCTTCGACCTCCAAGGCTGCTCAGATAATTCAGCTCAGACTCAAGTGTGTTGGGGGAGGATGTAAATTAATACACAACACAGGGGAGGAAATGAAATTACTGCTCAGATGCAGAGGAGAGATAGCTGGGATGCAGATAAGAGGTGAAATACATGCAGAGAAAAAAAACAACAACTAATGACTGGAAACACGACTGACTGACAAAGACATCCTGTGGGGGACAGATCAGTCGAGGTGAACGTCACCAGATTCTAATCTGAACTGACAAATTAGCATTTTCCCCAAATAGAAAGACGAAAATGAACTCACATATATTATCTACGTAGGAATCTGTCAAGCCGTTTGTACAAATGAAGTGATGCAGCGAAACTTTCAGTCTGAGTGTGAAGATCCACTGTACGTGACAAACATCGTCTTTAAAAATCCTGCTTAAAGCTTCAACGTTTGAAAAGTCTTCAAATTCTATTTTATTGGGTTGAATTTTGAGCTTAAGTGTCATGAACCTTGTAGCTGGAAGGACATCCATCATAATGATCCAAGTCTAAATCCATCTGCAAGCACTTAAAGGAGCAACTAGATGGAAACTGACTTATAGTTTGGGCTGATAACACCTTTTTTATTTAAGTGATGCTGCTATAGGTTTAGACTACTAATGAATGTTGTTTAAAGCAACAGGTCTTGTAGCGATCAACAATGTAATAAAGGAACCACTGATGTAATAACCGCCAACAATGTAATGGCCACTTTGAAAGTAGTAACAATTGAAATTAAGTACTAATATTCACTGGAAAACTCTGCCTGGTAAAACTTTTTTTCCATCTTCCTTTTATGAACTTTATGAGCTCACCGAGTTTCTAAATTTGTGATCTTTTTTTTTGCTTGTGCTGCACCTCAGAGATCCAGATATCAACAGCTTCATCTCAAAAGTAAAACAAGCAGTGTGATTTGACAAACTCAGACTGAACACGGAGCGTCGAAGCGGTTCAGGGTGATCATCTGACTCGGTGCCACAGACGGTGCAATGCCACTTTGGTCCTTCCTGGAGTCATCTGGAGAAATTTCACCATTATTATCTGATGTGATGTTACTATAAACGCTGTGATATGTAGATGTGGATGAGCCGAGCGGCGTGGTGCTGAAAGGAGCCAGGCAGCGCGAAAATAAAAAGAAACACATGAAGGCTACAGTCTGGAGGTCCTGGATCCAGTCACAGAGCACAGCAGGGGGCGCACTCAAACGTTTAGGAGAAACTGCAGCAGTACTGGAAGAACTTTGTTGTAGTGTAGGCAAAGTTAACATCTTTATGGTCACATATGCTGTGATAATTTTTATAATAGAACAAATGAGGAGGAAAAAGAAAAGCTTTCTTTGAGATTAGTTTGGCTATTTTTCATTATGTCTCCTCAAAAAATTAAAACAAAAACATTCTGAGAGAAGGTTTTCCTCCTGACCTCTTGACTTCCCCTATGGGACCATTATGAGGCTCTGGCAGCCCTCGGAGGAGGCCCCCCGCCACATGTTGAGAACCACTGCCATAAGAAAATATGTTGGTGGCAGTTATAGCTGAGCTCAGAGTGTGTGCTCAATGGATGTGAGCCAATGCAATGTCCACAGATCTCGTGAAAACGCGTGTGTGTGTGTGTGTGTGTGTGTGTGTGTGTGTGTGTGTGTGTGTGTGTGTGTGTGTGTGTGTGTGTGTGATTATGGTTCTTCTCGTGGGCACACCAAACCATAGGGTCACAAACTGTGACATCCCCAGGAGAAAAATCATTACTACTCCTCTAAAAATTAATAAAAAAAACAGTGTCAGCATTGTGTGTGTGTGTGTGTGTGTGTGTGTGTGTGTGTGTGTGTGTGTGTGTGAGAGCGCCAAATCTGACTTCCAGAGTAAAGGTTACAGATTTCCTTTTCATTTCTGTAACTCAAGGAAAATGAACAGCTGCATAAAAATGTCAAGAACAAGACTCTTCAGAGACATAAGCTTGTCAGAGCTGACGTACGGACGGACCTCCACAGCAGCGGCCCGCGGCAGTGGCACCACAGATGCCATCCAAGACACGGGAGGCTGCAACCTACACAGCAGCACAACAAGCAGGCTAATCTCCCCTCCTTCTCAATAAACCCACATACTTCAGCCCACCTGCTGGCCGACTGCAAGGCTAATCTCTTAGTTTCTCCTATGGAGGAAAAAACACACATACTTTCGCCCACATGCTAACAAGCCAGTAATCTAAACACAATGAAGCAAGCAAAAAAATAATGTGCTATTCATGGAAAGTATTCATACAGCGATGGGAGTGTGGCCCAGACAAAGGCCCGGATTATCCCCGTACGGCTGGAAAACAACAGCAACAGTCTTGCTGTGACCCATAAGTGGGCTGAAAGGACTGCAGTCTGGGTCGAGAAGCCAAAAGACAAGGATACAAAACTGGAAAGGAAACTCCGCACAGCTGAGGGCTAAAGAGACACTGGAAGTGAAATACTGAGGCACTAAATGAGAGACAGCAGGGCCAGGTGGCTAAGAGCATATCTGAGGCTGCAGGCAGGCCGAGGTTAAAGGAGCAAAACCAACTCATGCAAATCGCAAAGAGTGAAGGAGGCACGGTGAATAAACCCGAGACGTCAAGTTCACCTGTTGGGAATTAGACCTAAAAGTCTAAATGAATTGAATCTGATGGGCGACAAGCAGCTGAGAGTGTGCCGTGTGCCTCCGCTAATCACCGTTTGGACCACTCCTGCATGTCAGCCCCTCTCTTGTTCTGTTCTTCAAACACAGAAAATCAAAGTGTGAATGAAAACACAATTATGCTCAAGTTAACAGTGATTTTTCAGCTTCCTATGAGTTTTTCTGCAGATCACAATGCTCAGACTGTCTGTGTATACACACACACACACGTCATACACACACACATAGAATAATTAACAGGTAAATAAGTAAGAGTGATAGCTAAACAGGATAAATGCAGCATTAAGACAAAACCCCCCAAGCGCAATAACTTGGAAAATTAGAGAAAATGTTAGTCCCAAAGAGCTGGTTAACCTAATATTTCAAATTACAGACTGTGCTGAACAGTGAGAAAACTTGAAAGGCAGACATTAGCCTCACTTTACAGAGGGCAGATTTTTTTCACTGCATCAATAATTAACAATTAGAGGTTCACATCAAACCTGCCTTTCTGAGTAAAGATTGTTGAAAAGACAGTTTTCACACTACTTAATGATTTTTATGGCACAAAACAATTAGTTATGTGTTTTTCAGTTTGGACTTAGGTCAAAGCACAGCACTGAGACCGCACTTATTAAAGTGCTGAATGACATTTCTGTGAGCAGCGAGGCACAGGCAGACCTATGGTTATAGCCGAGTCACCCGCAAGCCTGAAGTCTGCTTTTAGACAGTGGGAGGAAAGAGCACAGAAAGGTCAGGGGCAAACCACAGGTATTTTCTGTGCCAACCAATTCTCCTCTGAGTGACCCAAAACCTCAGATGCCGATTAATGGAGTACATCTTATTTTTGTTCATATTTTAGCTCATTCATTTGTATTGTACCTGTTCTCTTGGTTCTTCTTCTGTCATCTCTACGTAAACGTGCGAGCGGTTAAATTACGAGCATCAAACATTTTCAAGTGTGACTCCAGCACTATGGAGATTTTCTGGATGATCAAACCCACTCAGCCACGCCGGCGTTCCGGAGCAAGAAACAAAGAGCCGGGAGCCGGTGAACAGCTGCACCGCGGCCGAATGTGGGACGACGCCAGGCAGGTGTGTCAGGAAGCATCTGCCGGCAAGGAGACGGTCTCCTTCTACCTTCCAACGCTTTCAGTCCAAAAATATCTCTGCATAGCTGCAACAACGTTTCACCAGCTCGACAAAATCTCAAGTTTATTATGAGATTCCTGCATGAACAAATGTGGGTTCTCACTTCTATCGATGTGCAGATGACAGAGCTGTTGTTCCAAACAGCGTTTGATTTAAGCCCTAAAGAAAAATGTGTTGTTTGACCGTCAAAAATTCAGAATAGTTGGCAGGCAAAAACTGGAAAACCACAACGGTTGTAGTTTATATTAGACAAGATTTGTTAGATAAAAGTCAGTTTTACTGAAAGATGAATTTCTATTTTTATTTGATAGATTTCCTTTATTGTCCGTTTCAACCTATCAGAATGGTAGTGAGAGGATGAGGAGGTTTTTAAAGGCAGTAAGCAGAAAGGACAAGATGAAGAATGAGTACATGAGAGGAAAAGGTTGGATAGATATAGTGGGATAAAAGCTGCCGAGTAAGAAGAGAAGAGGAAGACTGACGAGGTTCACGGACACAGAGAGACGACATGCAGGTAATTGACATGAGGAAGCAGCATAAAGGAGACAGAGGTTACTCTCTGGTAATCAATAATGGTGACAAAAGGGTAGGTTCTTTAGATAAAAAATAGGAAAAAACAGTGCTTATGAAATGCTACTTGACAGCTGATTATCATACAAATTCACAATTTCTGTCACTGACTCAATACAAACAAAGCCAACAAACCATCAGCACATCATGGCACTCTGCCTCTTTCTTTGGCTAAGATCCAAATGTGTCCTTGGTGGTGTTTGGCTGTTCAATCTGCTCTATTAAAGCTCAACTTACTGCAAATGGTGAAACATTAAAATCTAAGCTTCTGGAGAAAAATCTAAGCTTGCAGGTACAAATTATTTGTCCATTTGCCGCAAGATCGAACATTTGTGCAATTAGTTGATGTGATTCAAAAAAGAAAACAAAAAGCAGCAACAAAAAGACTAAAAGAACCATGGAAAAGTGAATGAAAAATAACTGTTTTGCTTGTTTCATCCAGTGTTTGTAAGGCACACAGGGGTGGTAAGAAAAAGAAGTTGCATCGTCCCCTCAAATCATTCCCCAATTGACTTGACCTGTTTTCAGAGCTTCACTATTGGTCTCATTCTCACATGAAGTTACTCCCACTCAAACCAACGTTGACAGCTGCTGTAAAAGGTGTTCTTTTGGTTTACTTTTAAATCCAATATTAAGACCAACTGTTCAACACAGGTGACACCCATTTCAATACTGGAATCAGGCGGTAGGACCGCCCACTATTTGCACAGAGAATGATTTAGTTTTTACACAAAACAAAAGAAAAGCAGAATGTAGTTTGTTTGTTATGAACCTCCTCGTTTGTTTGTTTGTGTCTTAATCCAGATTTTACGCTAAGCTAACTGGCTTCAGGCTAAAGCTGTTCATGTTTGTGAAAGGCAAAAGTGGCATAAAGCTTCTATTTCTACTCTCAGGATGAAAACAAAACTCGAGAGATAATGAAAGGTTTGCTCTACATGTAGCTGGAAGGAACTTAAAACCATGTGTTACGCGACTGTAAACAAAAATTAACTTAATGTTTTGTTTTATTTATACATACAGAAATAAAACAGAAGAGTTACTTCTTACAAGGCAGGGGTCAGGTCAAGGCCCTGCTCTGCGATCGAAAGAGAACCAGCAATTTAACCGAGGCCACATGTGAAATTGTGAGAGAAAAGCTTTTCTTTTACCAGCAGTCTGTCAGGAGAGTCAGTGGAAAAAAAAAAAAAAAAAAAAAAAACAATCTGTGGAGATTGTACAATGGGCATAACAGAGCACATTTCAGAACCCTGCAAATTACTACAAGACGTAAACCTTCAAACTCTGCCTGACAGCATAATCACACTCGGACTTGACGAAGTGACGTCAAGCTGCACAGAAGTGAAATCTGATCTTTCAAGAAGGTTCTTGCTCCGAAATGCTTTCACCGTCGCCACTGGCACCTTCATATTTCCAACAGAGTGGTTTCACAGACATGAAGGAGCGCGGCTGTGTTTTGGTTGATGACAGCCCGGCTGTCTGTGCGCACATTTATACAAACACACTAATGCACCGGCACACAGCCTCGACGCGGATCGTCCATCACATCATCCAAACTAAAGCGATCAAGGTGCTTTCATGAAGCATTTACGGGACTGACACAGTAAGTATTGAGGTGCCTATAGTTGTTATGATCGTGTGTGTGTTTTTGTTTGTGTGAGTGTGTGTGTGTGTGTGTGTGTGTGTGGAGCTGCTGTGTATGAATAGTGACCCTGAAAGCCATCTGTTGATTAATGGTTCATATCTGTGAGGTGAGCCTTGGACAGATGTGACATCTCATTTAGAGAAACATCACAGCCGCTTTCTTTCATTTATCTCATCCACTGTCATGTGGTGTGTGTGTGTGTGTGTGTGTGTGTGTGTGTGTGTGTGTGTGTGTGTGTGTGTGTTCTTGTACATACTCAATTGTGGGGACCAGAATGAGTTTTTAGCCAACAGAGTGAGGACATTTTTGCAAAGTGAGGACATTTTTGCCGGTCCTCACTTTTCGACAGACCTTTTTGAGCGTTAAGACTTGATTTTTGGGTCAGGGTTAAAATTAGGTTTATGGGTTAGAGTTAGGGTTGGGCATTTATTTTTGATGGTTAGGGTACGGGGATGGGAAATGCATTCTGTCAATGAGTGTCCTCACAACTATAGAAGTACAAACGTGTGTGTGTGTGTGTGTCTGTGTGTGTGTGTGTGTGTGTGTGTGTGTGTGTGTGTGTGTGTGTGTGTGTGTGTGTGTGTGTGTGTGTGTGTGTGTCTGTGTGTGTGTGTGTGTGTGTGTGTGTGTGTGTGTGTGTGTGTGTGTGTGTGTGTGTGTGGTAATACTAGTGCTGTGAGGACATGCATCTGTTTGCAAGGCTGCGCAAAAGGATTAAATAAATACACTTTATTGCACGACATGTTTGCAGGTTGAGGACAGATCAGTAAGAGGTTCGGGTGATGTTGACATTTGAAACGTTTCTGTTTGATAAAATGATCTCAGATGAGATTGATTTGTTGGGGTGCTTTATACAGTATATCCAAGTGTAAACATATCAACTGAACCACTGTGCCCTAAAAAAAGGATTTTTATCCATTTTCAAGAAAAGTGTCACAGAAAAATTGTAACCACGTTTAAAAAAAAAAAAAACAAAAAAAAAAAACCTCATCATATCTATCTGTATGAAGAGAGGAAAAATTACTCCCTCACACAAGTTTACAGTCAGTAATCAACCAAACATTAAATTTGATTGTGGAGAACAACTACTTTTAGTTAACGTTAGAAACTAAGCTTCACCATGTAAACTCCGACCTCCTCACTGAGAGCCCAGAGCGCCAACTACTATTTTCGCTGCAACGAAACAGCGCAAACCACTGTACCACTGTGCCAACAGAGGTTCAGCCCAAAGAAGTCAATACACAGGCTGTAACAGGAGTCAGAAGCAACGATTTTTATTGAAATTCTGGAACTCCTTCTTGATAAGTGGTGTAAAAGTGGGGAATAGTATTATGTATTATAAACTAAGCATAAACAGTAAAGTAATCTGCCAGACGGACATTTCCCATTAGTTGTGACAAAGCTTCCTGGCAATAAATATTACACCAGTCAAAATCTTGATTATTTCCTGTTTGAATGGGTCCATATTTGTGACGAACATTTGTGGGATGAGCAGCAGAGCCGAGTGTGAGGGCTGCACCAGTGGAACATTTGTCAAATCTTGTCTGTCAAATGCTGAAAAGCTTTTCTTGGCCGGTGCCATCAACTGTCATTTTGAGCTTCTGGTCGCCCCCCAGGCGCTGACAATCGGGTCCCTAATCTGGCACCTTGAAAACAGTGGCAAAACTAGGATGGCTGTATTGGATGTACTTTGTGTGTTTCTGCCATGTGTGCTGACATTTGTCATATTGCAGCAGCGGTGAAAAGGTGTCATCTTTAAAGACACTGTACCAGCTGACCTGTCCAAATGGAAGATTATCAGCTGCACACACATTCAAAGCCGAAAGGTCAATCTGATCTCTTGGCAGCTCGGTGCTCTTAAAACACCGGCCTCACCGGCGGTGACTGATGGACTTCAATTTTCTCTTCCTCCTGTTCGTCTCGCCTCCTCCCAGCAGGAGTCTGAATACGCGGCTTTGAGCGGCTCGAGGGGGAAAGAGAGATGGCCGTGTTAGCCGAGGCGTAGCGAAAAGATACGGAGAAGGAGAAAGGACATGAGCTGTCAGAGGTACAGTAAAGGAGAGGCGGAAAGAAGACAAACTGCAGTTTCACGATTTACTCGGAAGTTAAATTTGTTTGCATTAAAACGTGGCTCCACTGGAAGGGTTAGGCAAACTTTATGTCCGCTGCGCCGCAAGCAACTTCTTTTCTGCCCATAAAGACGCCTCCCGGGCCTTTAAGGGACGGAAATAAAACCCTGAGTTCACTCCTCGAGGATCTGCAGCAATTGACATTTCAGTTTAGGAGAGACAAACAAAACGGCACCGTCAGCGATCCCGGCAACTTGGGGCATCCTGCCGCTGTAAAAATCAAACTTCGGTTGAAATGAAGTGTTCTCTCAGCTCGTAGCACAGTGATCCGATTTGCACGGGGTTTGGGTAAAAGCTGCACAGGCTTTAAAAGCAAATGGCTGAAAGTGAAGAGAAGGGAAAAAAACCCTTTCAGTTGAAATGTGACTGATTTGCGACCAAATGAGATGTGAGACGATTCACTGTTAACACCCAGCTGAGCAGCTTCAGGTAGAAATGACCTGTGACTGCGAATAAGATGAAGGTTTTCACTATTTCAGCACGGCTCTAATTAGCAGCTCAACAACATGACAGATCTCTTCCATTAATTCCCTACATCAAAACTGACTAATTTAAAACAGTAAGAAGAAATCCGATCTCACCTGGTGCAGGGCGGTAAGACCGTCTTCATTGCAGAGGTCTGGACTCACATTGTTCTTCAGCAGGTAACGAACTGGTGAGAAAGGAGAAAAAGACACATCTTTGAATCACAGATTGCAACAAATTAGATCCCTTCTCGGGGTCTCGACCCACTTCATGCATCACTTTAACAAATCAGCTCAGGACTAATTACCGCTAAACATCGGTATTTGGTGACCGAGGATTGAATTGTTCTGAGCCTGTTGTCCACACACACAAATTGGAAATGTGAT
This sequence comes from Salarias fasciatus, assembly GCF_902148845.1. Taxonomy (NCBI): domain Eukaryota; kingdom Metazoa; phylum Chordata; class Actinopteri; order Blenniiformes; family Blenniidae; genus Salarias; species Salarias fasciatus. The sequence continues at coordinate 17,076,988 of NC_043749.1, forward strand.
TCAGCAATTTTTTTTTTTCCCCCCATTATCAATATTTGTGAGAGATTGGAAATGTTTGAGCGGTACGGAGGAGAAACGAGAGCATTGGTGAGTCTAATGCAAACTAATTCCTCTAAGTGAGCACCTAAACGTAACCTTTTGTCTCCGAGTGACATCACCAATCAATCTGCAATCCATTAATCGTGACGCATCGCCATGATGCATCGCTGCAGGAACTCCAATCTCTCAAATTATCAGCCCTGCCAGGATATTACCCCGCTGACCTTGGAAATATAGATGAGCGGGTGAAGGGGGTGAAGGGGGAAACGGGGGATGATGTAATGAAGCCAGGGATTACAGCGTTGGAACGCGTCGCAGTGCGAGCAGATAAAACGCTCGGCTCAGGCTCTGATTCTCAAACTAGCAACCCTGGACAGCTGCCGGGCGGAGAAAACCTGCCAGCCTGCACAGGAAGTGGTGGAGGCACGTAGGGCACCTCTCTCTGTCATTATTATCCCTTGTTTTTGGCAGAGCTGCCATCTGCCTTCACTCAAAAATACACAAAAAAAAAGAAAAAAAAAAAGGGATGAATGTTACCACATCTGTCCCATCGACTGGCAGGAAAACAATCCCAAACACATTAACTAGGTCCGCCACGAAAGCACATGTAATGTCACAAAGACACGTGTTGATAAAAATGGTACACATGATCCCCATAGGAAACTTTCTTAAATAATATTATATATATAAAAGATTTAATAATAAATGTGATTAATTATTAACCTGCCTGTCTCATTTTATATTCAGAGCTCATAGAGTCAAATTAGTATAACAATGAAAGAGACAGAATTGGCCATATATATGTTGTAATTCCCAATATGGGAAAAATTGCTGATTTATTTTGTTCTTTTAAAAGGTATTTATGTTGGTATGTTGTTTTTTGTACATAAGATTTAATTAAGTAGGAGCAGGATGCAAAGTTTTAGAGGTAGAGGAATAAAAAAATCTGATGAATGTTTTCAGTTTGAATATGGAGGTACATGGTCATTCTATGAAATCCTTCTGTTGTCAAACCTGTTGCACTAATTGTTAACTCCAGCTCACTTTACAATTATTTTTTCCCTTAACTTCGACTATATTTAGTGCAAGAATTATTTTCTTATTAAATAAATGTCAAGTTCAAACAATGCTTATACAATTTATTAATCAGTTTTTATTGCAATGCTACATACAACAGCAAAGAATCCCATTTGTTGTTAAATTCTGTCACTATTTTTCTCTGGATTCTGCAGAACTCTTAAAAAAAATATAGATGAGGTGGTTCAATGACTTTCAGACTCCAATATTTTCATCTATCAAACCACATAAAAGCGAGAAGGTAACACCCAGAGAAAAACATTTTTTCTTCCCTGCAGTCTTTTCTTTCTCTGATTTGAAATTACTCCGCTTCTCATTAAGAGATAAACAAAATCTGACAGGTTCCTCAGAAGACAGAGGCAGCGAAGGGAGAAATCCATGGAAGATAAATCATCTGGCCCAGTTTGACGCAAACAGTTTGAGCAGCAGGAAAACAGAAAAAGAGGAAATTATGTGGAGCAAAAATCCCTGAATGGCCCAGAACTCATTACTGTGTGGTTATGAACCCCAACCTCTTGACTATTTGTTTGTCTGCTCTCTTTCTGTTTTATTCCGTTTTCAGGTTGGTCGTGCCCCGCTGGCGCCATCCAAACTCCTGTTTACTGTTTGACGTGTTGATGTGTCGGTGACCAATTAACCTCATTTAAAACCATTTCGACGGTGTATCAAAATTGATTCAGATATGACGCTAATTCTGTGAGAACAAAGTAGGATCAAGGCTTTTTTTTTTTTTTTTAAAGTATGTTTCCCATTTATTTTAACTACATGACATGGAGGTTGAGCAGATTGTGTGAAAAAGTGAAGAAGCTTCAACCGATTCACCCATAAGGCATAAATGAAGCCGTCTGACGCTGAGAAAAAAGATCTGAGTTGCTCTTAAATTGAGCTCAGTCGTGTGAAGGAAGGAAAAACAAAAGAAACTGATGCAAACCAACTTTGAACGTCGCTCGGCAGTGCACTGCAAGAAGAAAATACATCACTAATACCTGTTTCATAGACAGAGCGACACAGTCTATAATTTTCAACATAACCTTTAAACTTTCTCATCTCTTCGTGTCTTGTTATTGAGGTGACACATCTGCTCCTTCATAAAGCAGAAAATGTCACAATTCCTTTCATTACGAACTTGACCGCATTAATACGTCCAATTCTAGTTTTTGAGGAGTACAACAATGGAAATAAAATGTAAAATGTATAAGCCTGTGAAACAGACAGAAGTAACCAGAGTAATAAACAGATGCCAAAATAATATGACCTCGGTACAGTCGTGAAACTTCCTTGTTATTCGTCACCTCTGAGGAAGAAATACTGCTTTATCCACCAAGCTGCTGCAGCTGGATGTTTTTTTTCAGTGAACACACCTGCCTGATTCCTCCAAACAGCTTCTGCAAGAGTCTTTGATGAGACAGAAAAAAAAAAAAAAAAGGCGCTGCAGCTGATTCCTTCTGGGAAAAAAAATCTCTCCAGTCTGAAAAAGCCTGACTCCCCACATATTAACTTCATTTTTTATTATGATAGCTAATAAGACGAAGGGAGGCGGCGTGTACCGGAAAGCGAGGCCATGACACTGAGAGGAATTTGAAGGTAACCGGCCAGGACAGAGTTCAGCACTTCTGTTCCACTGGGAGTGTTTTGCAGGAGTCTTGAAGTGAGGGACTAAAATGGCAGCTGGTCCACTGCGGAGGCACATTGTGCAAAATGTGGCGAAGAGAGCGCTTTTTAAAAAAAAAAATAAAACTGAAGGATGAAAGGGCAGGAGTCATTACAGAACTTCCTGTACGCTGCACTATTAAACCTTTGATGAATATGACTGTCAACGCCGCTCTCGTGTCGTACTTCGCCTTGTCTGAGCAGTCTCGGCCTCATCCCGCCGTCCTGTGAGATCTGACTGAGCACAACGCTGAAATGTTCCGGCGAGACCCAGGAGGATTTGATCCAAGGTTACAGAGTGCAAGTTCAGTCCGACCGCATCCAATAAATGTCACGCCGCATCGCTGCCTCCCCGTGTGCATTCGCACAGGCAAGTGTTGTAAATCAAGAGCGGAACAACGCGGGTTGTAAACAACCAATCTCAGAGGAGCTACAGTGCCAACATCTTCTTACGCAGCATCCTCTGTGATTTTCTTGTAATTACATGTCTGGAGTTGGAAATATGAGCAGACCAAATGTCACATCGCGCTGCCTGAGGAGACCAAAACTGAATTCAAATTAGCCTGCAACCCACATTTGAATAGAGGATTTCTAGAGGATGGCAGCAAGCCAGTGCAGACAATGAATAAGAATTTATGGTGAATATTAATTAAGCTCTTCATTGTACATGCATGAGTTGTTTCAACATGCAACAGTTTGAGAGGAAACAAGCCCCAATCAACACAGAATTTTACTGTATTCTGCTTGTTTTTTGGTTATTTTCTAACTTCTCAAACCGCTAATGATGAGTTGAGCGTAGTTTGGCCTCCTCATCTGTCCCTATGACCTCTCAATGACCCCTGGTTATCCCAAACATCATCAAGTCAAATGAAAGTTTCTTTAAATGCAAGTTAAGTCAACGCTTGTTAGCTCATCTGTGCACATGGATTAATGTTCCCTCTTGTTTAAAGACTCTTTCCCTTGTTGCGTGAGTTATCGCAAAGGCATAGTATATATTTTCCATATATTTCCTAAATAAGTGCTATGGGATGACCTTTGGAAACTGCCGTGATAATCAAAAAAATGGAATAGGCAATTCAAGAGGCCAATCTTGAAGCTTTTAACAGGATTTATTGCAACATAACAATGCACTTAGGCAGCTCTCTAACTAAACAAATATTTATACAAAGAAGCAATTCGAGCAATGACTGAATGCAGACACATGTTCAAGCTGTTAATGCTGAGAAAAAGTGGATTAAAACTTCCAGACAAAGCCAAAAACCCATGTATGAAGCATAATTAGATTCAGGCTGGACCAGACAGACCAACTACAGTGTCATTTCCTTTATTTGTTTCTATTCACCAGAAGAAGAAGAAAAAAAAAACCCTCAACTAATGGAAAATCAATATTTCCAATAAAATGACTACATCCGAGATCTATTATCAACCCTATTGCATCCTGAGAAGCATTCATCAGCATTAAGCATGTAGGTATAATGAGCCTTTAATTCACTCGAAGCTACGTCGCAACATTATTTAAGCTTTCCTTTCTTGATTTTTAATTTAGTGAAACAAATGAATTGCTGCAGCCAGGAGTCACAGTGCGAACATGAAACCTGCACAGCTGTAAGCAGAGGATTTCAGGAGCTCATAAGAGGATTGTTTTGCTTTTTTAACTCTAAGTCTAAATAGACATTAACCTTTTTTATTTTTTATTTTATTCCCTGAATTCTGGTTTTGAGAATTAGAGTGTTTAACTCCAGCAGAGTCGGGAACAAAATAAATATTCAGAAACCATTTGCGGTATAATCCATCCTTAAGGGCAGATGCAGCCCGTAGGATTACATAAATTTAGAAACAAAATAATTTGTATTGTTTGTCTCTACATTGACAGTAGATGTGATCGTGAATGTGGGTGTTTTTCCAGTGATGGACTGGCGACAAGCTCAGGGTGTATCCTGTCTTCGCCTTTGAGCCAGCTGGGATCGGGTCCAATCTCCTGCAGCCTTAAGTTGTATAGAGTACTATCAAAGACAAATGGATCGATAGTTTAATTTTGTACACCTTTTTCTTTAGCGTACAGTCTCTATAATTGAACATGGCAGCTTTAACATTTTACAGACATGTTTCCTACATGTGGGAACTAAACATGGTGAGAAACACTGTATCCTGTAATCAACAACATGTTGTGGGAAAATGCAAATCAAGGATTTTCTTTCTGTAAGGAGCATCTACGCCAATCATTGTGAGTCTGCCATGTTTTTGGTTCAATTTCTGATTTTTGGCTCAGAAAAGTCTCTAAACAACAGAACAGCAGACTAACAGATTCTCAGCCATCGGCAGAACTACAGCTAATTAGGATACCCTTTCCCCCCCCATTTTTTAAACTTTAAATAATGATTTCAATATTTTCTATATAAAGTTTTGTGATTGCTTTAGTTTATGATACAGTGAATTCCATTTGTGAAAAGAAAGACAGGAATAAAAAAAGATAATGCAAAACATACACTCAAAATAAAAAAAAAAGGTAAAAAGTGAACTGGACTTTCACTGGGGGATTTACAGCCACACACGAGTCGATAAGCAGTGCAGGTCCACAGCCTTCACCATCAGAAACACTCACAAACATGCTCCAGGTCTGACTGTAGCACCACATGCTCAGAACATACTAATTACTCTAATCCAGCAAATCAATCCTGTTGCACGTGAATTATATTTACCCACAATGTGATGCAGGCTGTATTGTTTCTGATGCTGATGAGGAAATGAGCGTTGACACCTAATGCTGTATAATCCATATTCAAGCAGGAGCATCTCAGAGTACCGCTGCTGTCAAATGTGAACCAGTGTATTCAGAGTTTCCAGCAACATCTAAGCATATATTTTGTACAGACGGCTTAGACAAACACAAAAACACATACAGAGAACTATAAAACAAATGTGCTGATAAGATGTGATGACTACTGTTGTGCTGGACTCCTCCAGACTGTTCTCACTGCAAGTTTGGAGGTATGGAGCTTTGAGTGGCATCTGTGGAGCCCTTACCGTTCAATAAATCTCTCTTTATTGGAGGCAAAGTGAGGTTTTCTGAGGTTGTGTAACGTTCAGCATTTAACATCCTGTTTCCTTTCACTTGTTCTCTCAAGGCCTCTTTGCTCCCTGCTAAAATCTTTGGCGAACAGTATCGTGATAAAAACATGGCAGTTCAACCAAATATTCCTGCTTTTAACAGGGAAATAGTCCTCATCACAGGCATTTATATGATCAGTCCAAAGCATCAGTCAATGTCAGTGTTTCTCTAAAAACTAATTTATTTTATTTTTTGGCACAGTGGGCCCATCAACCTTTGTTTGAGGTTTTTGAAATCAAACAGTGCAAACGGAGCTGCCTTCGCATAGCAGCTACAAGCACAGTATGCAATTTTATGCCGTCGGGGGTTTGTCAATCACAAGTGCTTTTAAAAAAATCTGTTGCCGTTAAAGAGTGTGGGATCATGAAAGTTATGTTTACCACCATTGATGCAATTTATCATGGTACAACAGATCAATCTCTACATTACCGGCTAATTACCTCTTCTGCATGTGAGGTCGACACACGAGCAGTGTAGAAGGTTCAGCGAGGTTGATATGAAAACGCAGTGAGGTCAGAGGCTTCAGGGCTGCACTGCTACCTGAAGGGAAGGGACTTGGCTTTTGAATTCGAGCCATTAAAAAATATAGCCAAGGTGAATGCGGAAAGTTTTCATGCTGTCTGGGGCAGATAGCAGCATGTGAAATACACATGGACTGTGCACGTAGGATTGTTTGTTATTTGTGGAAGTTTTTAGGATCACGATTTAGAATGGATCAAATCAGGATGCGACAGCTTCTTGATTTCAGAGATGTGGGCTGTCACTCTGGAACAGACTCTTTTTTACACAGCAGCTTTCCACAGTCCTGAGCTTCAGCTGTCACTTTCACTACTGTTTAGCTGAACGGACAATAGCTTCAAACTAACGTGTAAAAGCTCCTAATCTCTGAAAGAAAGTGGATGTGACAGTAATTTTAATGTTACACCAATAAGACACCTTTGGATAATTAGGACAATCAGTACAACCGTCGATAATGTTGCAAATGTTGCGATGTCTTAACCATTTCTTTTCTATTTATTGTGTGTATACTGCAGATTAACATCAATGAGTTCAGCTGCTCTTGACTTTGTGACACTTGTTTCTTTGCTGATTGCAGGAAGTCAAGCAGTCAAACAAACCTGATCCAGTCAAAGGCAACGCAGTGTAACAGACCTTAACTTGATTAAGTGTATTGATTTTGCTTTCAATTCCAATATCATCAGAAGCATCTTATGCAGTGCCCAACTTAAATTTCAATTCCATTACCTAGCCTTTTCAAAAACTATGAGCAATAGTATTATCAGATTTTCGAAGGTAGTGATTCAGTACCTTCATTTTCCACGAGTGGATCTTTAACAGCTTAAAAAATGAATGAACTGCTGAATACAACCAATTAAAATAGCAGAATCCAGTACTGTGAAAACTTTAGGATATAAAAGATGTTTGAAAAAAATGTCATGCAAAAATAACCATGAAAAAATTAATATTTAATCAAGATCTGGAAAGTTCTAATGTAAGTAATGAAACAAAAAAAATTCCCAAAGAACTCCAAATACTCACACAACAGAAGAATATCTTTTCACCCTACTAAAACAAACTCGACTTTTCACCAAGACAGACAATAATCCAGAGGTTGTCAGCTTCAAGATAAATAATAGAGGGGTGTGAAAATAAAAGAATCAGTGAGAGTGACAGTGTGTGTGAACTCCAGCAGTCGATAAACACCCCGACACCGTTGACTTCCCCTGTTATTAATTAAACACGTACTCCAGCTATAAATACAAAGCAGTGCTGCAGCACCGGCCAGTCTGAGAGACCGCATTAATGTTTGTGCACACACAATTACCCGAACGCAGGGTATTAGAAACGATTATGTGCACATCATTTCTAATACGCGGCGTGGAGATTGCTCCCGCCGCTAACGTGTTGGTCATGTGTGCAGTGATGTATGAACACCTCTGCTTCCCCATTGTTTGGAAAAGCAATCCTGAGGGTGACGGTCGTCTAACGGCGTCCGCTGGAGGAAGGAGCCAGATAAGCTCTTCCTGCTCTCCAGGATGGAAATTATACATTTTGAAGCATATTGGATTAGGAAATGCACATGCAGGCGGCACGGATGCACTCTGCACCATCAAAAAGCCTGACGAGTGATTGGTGGGGTGTTGGGTTTTTTTTGTTTTTTGTTTTTTTTAAGGCGAGAGTGCACCAAAATGTATGCGCTGGTGCTGAATGTCGCTCTCAGGGAAACGGCGGCCGCTGATGCATTAGCCGAGATGAAATGAATCTCAGTCATGATGTGTGATGCGTCTGATGCGAAGGAAAATCAAGAAGCGAGACTGCTGTAAACAGCTCGAGGGGAAAGCCTTTCAGCCACAGCAAAGTTTGACAAACATACTTTTCATATGGTCATGTTCCCGCTTAATATTTATGAATGTTTCTGTAGCTGTTTTGTTTCAACGCTCTTTTAATGCATATTTTATGCTGTGGGCTTGTTGGTTTTGTCTTTTTCCATGTCTGGCTGGAGTGTTTGTTTTATTTAGTTTTCAATCTTTGGTCTGTCCAACTCAATTTGGGTAAACAGCTTTCAATAAAAAGCTCATGAAATTCAGATTCTCCATCTCTTTTGCAACAAACCATAGTGTGAAGGTGCACCGTGTGTGCAGGGCAATAACACAGCGACGGCAGACCTCTTTATCATGTCAGAACAGAGACGCACACAGACACAAATAGAAGCGCATCAATACTCAGAATTAGTTTTTCCTCTTCAAAGACTCGGAACATGTGTTCTTGTTCTGAAGCTTCAAAACAGAATCCAATTACATTTTCATGGCAAGTTTATTCACAGTGTGCAGACGTTAATGAATCATACGTTTGAATCAATTTACAGAAACATTTTATTCCTTTATTTATTTTACTTGGTTTGACAGACATGTTAATTATATGTATTAACATGAGATCTGTTTGGGAAGGGAAAATGTGTTGTAGGTATTGTCCAAACCGCTATCGAGTGATATGTTATAAAAATTAAAGCTCGACTGAAAGATTGATTGATTTTAAACATCATGAATTGTAGGGAAAAAAAACAAACAAACAAGAGAAATAAAATAACACCAAGCAGCCACAAAAAATTCTACCGGCTTAATCTCATTAACATATTGTGATTAGCAGGCAAGACAATAACCTCAGTGAACACAGGACTAATAAAATACGGTCAAAACCTCATGATTGAAAATTCATCTGAATAATTACAATTACAAACAGTAAAAAGTTAATTAGCAGCTGTGTTAAGCTGTGTTTATGACTTTCAACACGTCCCAAAATGACTTAAGTCAACAAGGTACTTGTTTGGAAAGCAAAAACAACACAAACAGCAACGGCTGTTGCTCTTCCTCAGTGTTCCGACAAAAGATTTGATTGATTTTGCAACTGGAGAGCTGTGAAATGTACAACCACTGACTTATTTAATATTTTTTATGTCACCTTTCACAAGTTGGACTGCAAGGGTAAAAGAGAAATGTGAACAAAATGCCTTATACTTCTCCTAAAAGCAGACAATGGGGGATAAAATGCTGCTGTAAATTATACAGACTGATAGAAATGTGCCCAAAGGAAATTGATGGTAGAAAGTAAAAGAGAGCTGGCGACATAAAGCATGAATGTGATCCCTATCTGTCTGTGCCAACACCCTGTGGGACCGAACAAACACGCAAACACGAGAATCTTTTTAAAAAGCAGAGCATTACAACCAGGGATCACCATGGAGATTATCTGCCGCCCCACAATCCAGCAGCAACACGCTGCAGAAAATCTCATGCACGCCTTCCTGGGCAGGTCCCATAAATTCCCAGCGAGGGAGGAGCTGGAGCTGGACGAGATGCCTCCAAAAAGATAAAAGATCCATCAACAAATAACGCCACGGGAAGAGGAGCCCACCCTTCCTTCCTGTTATCATGCTGTGCCTCAGCAACACTGCGTGCGTCAGTGTTTAGTTTTATGTCTGAGATTGCAATGATTCCAGCCGCTTTTCAGAGGGTTGGAACTTCCCTGAATGCTGATAGTTATTAAGAAGTTCTTCAAAAACAGTGAAAGCTGAAGTGGAACCAGAGCCATGAATACTAATGTAAAGGAGTCTTTAGATTTCCAAGTCGCCTCTAATTAAAATTGTAAATCCTCTTTGTTGCAACAGCACAGTGACGCTGACCTTTCGAGGAGCTATTACCAGAAGGAATGCAGATTTTTTTTTTTTAGGTGGAACAGAGACACATTCTTCACTATCAAAAGGTCCCAACAGTTGGTGGTGCGATACATCTGGAAGTGGGGCTGACATGCCACGGTTTACCTGCGCTCAAGGGCCCTTCAGCACAGACAGGATGGATATATGCAAATATGCATATATTATTAATTACTGAACCACACGGGTGTGCATTTGACTACATGACAAACTTCTAATATGTGAAAAATATATCCAAACTCAAATTAAAACAAAAAAATGCTAAATAAAGGTTGTTTTTTTTTATATATATAGAATTTTTTTTTTGCCTGACATTTTCTGATACGGTGTGCCCAAAGCTTCTATCACTGAGCTTTTTGCTCAGGTGAAAACTCTGCAGTTTATCCTGGGTCTTCAAGGTTGTAATCTGATGTAACTGTTGGCAGATGACTCACTGATCTGAAAACAAACAAACTGAGCGCGTCAGCGCACATGTTTGAAATAATGAAGAGAGCATAACCATCGGTGACTGTATTATTGCACTTCTAATCAATCATTTCTGATTTGCATTATGTCTTTCAAAATTAATATCTAAAAGAAGCAATTAAGAGGAAGAAAAAGTACAAGAACAAAGAAAATACAGAATGATTTCCCCCACAAATGTTACTTTGAACCATATGCTTGTTTGAAGATAAAAGTAAAAGGGATTTTTCTATTATCTTTCAAAAGTCATTATTTATCATATTATTCTCATGTTCTCCTGGTAGACAGCTGAAAACAAGCTGATATCTGTTCCATGTTATAGCAGGGTCTAAAAGACTTTTTTTAATTGAACAATGTCAAAACATTCAGTAATTCTAGGCCCATTTTTCATCTGAACAATTAAAGAGCATTATTGGGATTATGATAAGCAATCTATAGCAGGAGAAAGATAGTGGGATGTGTGGAGGGGGTTTCTTGCTTAAAATACGGTACTCTTTACTCATTTTTGCTGGAGCAGTGATGAGCTGGAGGTTTCAGGAAGCCAGCTTGCAACTGAAGCCAACAGGGTCACTGCTGTGGGTCCCTGAGCAAAACCCTTAAGCCCCAACTGCTCAGGATTTGTCAGGAACATCATCCAGCGTAAAACATTTGCCAGATCAAACACGCCGCTCACACGGTCTGCTGTGACGACCCTGGAAGGGAGCGCCACAAACACACACTCTCCCTCTCTTTCTCTCATCTGCTGAGAATCAGATCCTCTTTAGGCTTGAGTTTTCTCTGCGGTGAGCGAGACCTCAAGAGGCATTCAGGGACGAGCTCTGATCAATTGCGTGTCAGCAGTGATCAGACGTCGTAAGCTGCAGTGTATTAGTGAGATACACAGTGAGAAAAGCTGTTTGGGAGACGTTCTGCATCTGCTTGGGTCCTCTCACACTACTCCTGTTTCCTCTTACAGTTTAAACACAGGAGTTTTAAAAGACTCCATGAAGAGTGAGGCTCTGTCACATTTTTTTTAAACATCAGCGTCAACAATGAATCTTTTGATCAGCAGCAGGTTCAGTGATTTAACGCCTTCACAGGGCTCAGATGTGTCGTAACAAGGTTTCGAGGAGGTCCCACAAATCACATCAGATCACACTGTGACGCTCTCGAACATCCATCCAGCTCCGCAGTCACACCGACTACGACAGTTTTTGGGTTCATCCTAGGATTCCTCTTACGAGACGCCCCGACGCTGCTCAGGAAGAACCTGCCAGAAAAACTGACGGCTGAGCCTCATACAAAATGCATATCAGATGGAGAGTTTCAATCGTCCCGCAGAAGAAGGGAACACGCTACATGACACCTGCAAGGCTTTGTGCTGACTAACGGCCCGTTTGAAGGAAGAGGTGTGTATGCGGTGTGGCTAATAGCAGGGATGCTGCCGGGTTCGGCTGACTCACACCGGCCTCATATCTCACAGCCGCCCATCAGCAGTAAGTCAGAATCACCAGCGAAGTGAAGATCAAGTAAAGATGATGATATGAGAGGCGCCGTGTGACTTCAGGTGCAGCGGAGTCGATGTGGAGGATTGATTTTTTTTTTTTCCCCACAGTGTATCTCTCTTTGTGAGTTTGAGGAGGCAAATATTTGTTGTATTGTTATAAAAGCTGCCGCAGGCGACTTTAAACCAGGCTGAGCTGCTGATAGCGATGAGTCTGCGGTCTGTGTGATATACCCGACCTGTCCGAGCGGTTTATAACCCTGGGATATACTGGGAAGTAGGTTCTAATGCGCACACAGCAAAGTTTCACAGCACAACGTGCAGAAGGAAGACCAACACAAGCGTGCACGAGGCTACTTCCAGTGACTTACATTTTTAAACATAAAAGGTTCAACCTCTCCGGCGAGCTTCGTTAAAGTGGCGCCTTTCTCTATATTTTATCACCAGACCTTGATCACAGCGAGGATGACGGCTTTTTTTTTTCTAGTTCATCTCACTTTTATTTTACCAGGAACTCAGATTCAGATATATTTTGCATGCATATTTGTGCCATGAAAATGGACAAAAACACACAGAGGGTAGAGGAAGAAGATGGTCATGATGTGGCAACCTTCAGTCCCTCCTTTTGTGGTTTGTAGTTTTTTGCGTGTTCAGTCTTTTCATTTAAATTCAAGTGGATGACCATGAAATGTTCAAATAAATTAGCTATTGCTCTGTCTATGGTTTGCTGGTCAAACCTGCTCAACGATAAGTTTTTTTTTTCCACCTCTGATGATTTGGAAGCTCAGCAGAAGAAAATATGACTCATAACTCCTCGTCTCAACCGTCCACACTCAGCTGCCTCGCTGCCTTTTTAAACCCTGTGTTGTTTCTGTAGTGTTCACTGACATTTTCTATTGTTTGACAACTTCCTGAATTATGCTCTTGAGAACAGTTACTCTGTGAATAGTTCATATTAACTTACTCAAATATTTTAAATAAAAATGGCCTTTTTCCAGTCTTTACCTCCGTATTTGCAACGTGTAGGTCATATAAAGAACATCTGTATCAACTAAGTGGCTGCTTAAGACTTCGGGAAACTAAAACTCTAGAGATTTAAAATGAGCTGTTCCATTTAAAAACTGATTTTTTTTTTTTTTTTTTGCCTTGTTAAAGATTAAACTTTAAGTTTCTGTTTTTTTATACTGTTTTACTTTCAGCTGGATAAAATTATGATTACAGTGCAAACGCGCCTGTCCAAGCACATTCAGCTCCCAATGCTGAAGGTAATTGAAAGAAAAATTGCCACTCATTTTTTCGACATTCATTAGGTTTTGCAGTGCCCCCATTTCCATTATTTTTCACTAATTTACAGCTAATGGGGAGAAGCTGATGTAGTGCACGTACTCATCGGTGCGCATCAGTTCCCACAAATGAGATACCTGAATCTCAGAATAACCAAATAGCCCAAAACAATGTCAAAGCGAAAAAAAACACACACACAAAATAACACAGTTGCTTCCCAAATACTCTCCAGGCATCGTAGAGCGCGCTGCCTTCGTGCTGGCTGTGCACAAAGTAGGCCAGTCGGCACGTCCATAAGTAGCAGCGAAATGACATTGGTTTTAGTAGGACGCTAAAAGAGGAGATCACTGATATAATTAGCATTCTGCTGTGTGTTGCAATTATCGTCCTCGTGATGAGCTATTAAAGGGTTTTTGATTGTATGTTTCACTGCTTTAGCAGACGTGGTAAGAGAGCACTGGAGGAGAGGCGATCGGAAAATACAACAAAACTTATAATGCGACAGGTGCATCGTGGGTCAACGTGAACAAAATAATGTGAAAGCAGGATGGATATAACATGCATCACTGAGCCCCTGTTTTGATTGAAAAACATGACAGGAAGGCAGAACAACGCCGAGCTTCAGGTGGAGACAGGCAGGGAAAAAAAACCCAGGAGTCATTCTGTGGTTTGCAAATAAGGAGAAAATCAAACTCATGTCAAGAAGACAAACTTAGATTAAGTCTATAAGCTTCATGTTCAATAACGGAGGTTTTTCAGGTTATTTCACTATGACATTGACAAGAGTCTGCTTCTGTATTTTAGCCTGCAAAAATAAATGTCAATACATGCTGAAATTAACTAATACAATGAGTGTAACCAAAACTAATAAAGTTAAGGTTTTATTAAATATAAACATTACTTTTTTTTCCCCATACTTTTGACTGGGGGACAATGAACCACTGTTCTGCAGCCCTGAATGTTGTCCTGCAAGAAATTATCTGAATGCACATGTTCTTCACAGGAAAAACTATCCATTTTCTTTACCACTTCATCCAACCCGGGGTCACAGTGGACTGATGCATACCTGAGCTGATCCAGGACAAACATGCACAAAGGTCAGGTACAGCCCGAGCTAGTCAGAACTCTAATTAACTGGCTTTAAAACATCAGCATGCTATTTCCCTAAAGGTTTATGCTCAAGAAGAAATGAATGTAAATCCTAATTCTTATAACTCGGGCAAACACAACTGTCTGAAATAGCTGGGGCGAGAGCAAACAGAACAAACACCACAGCTGAGTACAGCAGAAGCAGGTCCTTCGTTGTGCTGTTCGATGAGACGATATCTGAACAAAAAGCCTCGAACGAGGACTCGTAATGAGTCACTGTTGTGCTGTGATAGGACATCGAGTACAGAGCCAGACGGTGGAAAGTCCGACCATTTAAAATGGATGTGAATTGTTTTTCCCCTTTTCCAGAAATCATTCAAACGTGAAGAAAAAATGCCATAAAAGCACTCCTATGATTACTGCTCACATTTTGGCGCAAATCATACAAGTCTACTGACGTGTGCTCCTAAAGCACAGAGGTTGGAGAAAGATGTGCAGTGATACTGTGGTTTGCACTCCATCCTTTTACCGACAATATCCACATTCCGGTTTGACAGTTTTACGTTGGGACTGGTTAAACTCACAATACGAAAACAATTTTTTTTTTTTTGGAAAACTGCATAAGAGATTAATTGGTGACTCTACGTTGCCTCTTGGCCTGAATGTGTGATCGTCTGCCTCTGATCGGCTCAAGCGTCGATGAATCAAGCAGGACGGAAGATGAATGGACTTGGCTGCAGTTCATTCAAAGGTTGTTGGCACCTCACAATACCTCCAGTTGTATTAAAGCTAAAGGATAAATCATCTGCTCAGATTAAAATGACCTATCAATCTTCAATATCGCTTCACTGGTGGGAGCTATTGTTCCACTGAGAGTGTCGGAGGATTAAAGACTGGAGTTCCCATTGGCTCTGAAGCTTTGCTTCTCATCCCTTGTTTGGCTGGTCATTCGATGGGTGGGTGCATAGGTGCAGAGACACTGCAAGACAGAAAAACAAAGGCAGGGGAGAGCAGTGGGGCGCTGAACAGGCAGTTTGGTGATTGGCAGCAGTGGATCAAACCCGACTCACGCCGTCCCCTCCGGCGGGCCGGCATTCAGGCAGGTGGACTTCAACCGCAGCGGCTGATCAGACTCGGTCGAGCTGATGGATTTATCTGCTTTCAGTCACCATTTTCACTCTTGTGTAATGTTTATTTTCATGACTTTTATTTCTTTTCCAGTCGTGCTTCCTGCAGTCTCACAGCACGTGGCGGCCTTTCCATCAAGAGTTTTCAGCAGCTGCTGGATTTTGGATCTTTTCCAAGTCTTCCACAGAGAAAAAAGTCCAAAAAAGCATTTTCTCCTATGAAATGAAACAATTTCTGATTCAACAGCAGTATTAGATGAATTTGAATTTCCTACATTTCCGCAGGGATTAACAGTCAATAACTATAATCCGAAATACAAAATAATCTATCATTTCTCTGTGCTTCGAGTTTAGTGATCAAATCGCCCATGGTGGTTTTACTTCAGGAGTGATGCAGCTGCAACCACGTCTGATTGGGCCTCTGCAGCAGGGGGGCAGGGGCTGCAGACCTGGCAGCGGCAGGGGCAACAGCAGCAGGATCAGCAATTCTGGCTGCAGCAGCAAATGCAGTAGTGGCATCAGCAGGGGCAACGAGGGGAAGCAGCAGGCAACCGAAGTGGCAGCAGCTACGCTGGCAGCGGCAGAAGCCGGAGCAGTAGAGGCAGCAGGGGCAGCTTCGGCGGCAGGAGCAGGGGCAATAAAATCAGTAACAGTACAAACGGGGTCATTAATATTGGCTGGCAGAAGCAGCAAAAAGCAACAACAGGCTGGTCAGCCGGGGCAGCAGCGGGGCAGCAGCGGGGCAGCAGCGGGGCAGCAGCGGGGCAGCAGCAGGGCA
The DNA here is from genome assembly GCF_902148845.1 of Salarias fasciatus. Taxonomy (NCBI): domain Eukaryota; kingdom Metazoa; phylum Chordata; class Actinopteri; order Blenniiformes; family Blenniidae; genus Salarias; species Salarias fasciatus. Next base: position 17,093,296 of record NC_043749.1, read on the forward strand.
GCGGCGATGATGCACAGTTCGTGCCTTTGCAGCCGAGTAGCTGTGGGCCACGGCTGCCTGGACCTCTCTCCGTCTGCCACAGTTACCATGGAAATAGGAGTTAACTTGAGAGTCGGGGCTCTCCCAGGAGATCGGACTGATGTGAAAGTGGGGAGGAGAGGCAGAGCTCAGCGAGCCTGTTGGCAGACCACCGCTTATTACTGCACGGCTCACTTAAGCTGCTCCCCAAACGGCAAAGAACAATAATAATAATCCTGTGACTTTGATCCTAGTGTATTAAAAAAAATGTTTGGAGAGATTCAAAGAAAGTGAGTGAGAGTGTGGCTGAGGATGAAATGAAACATGCAGCAGTGAACGACAAACGTGAAAAAAAACAATTTCTCAATAGTTTCTTGGTCTTCTGCAGGCCAAATATTTACAGTCTGCAAGGTTATATTGCTTCTACTGTGAGATTTTGGCTTGTTAATCCTGAATTATGTCACACAACCGGGGTGAGTCAGATGCCGGATTGAGGCGCAGGAGCCAGCGTGGCGAGGAGGAGACGGCGGTGCCAGTGTGTGTCAGGCTGGAGCAGCTCTGTCTGACGGCGCCCAAGGAGGAATCTCAATTTAGGAGGATCAGAAAAAAAGCGAGGGGCAGTCAGCAGATCAACGGGAGAACAGAGAAAGAGTTTTCGCTGACCTGAAGGCTGCCTGAGACTTCATGAAAGCTCTTCTAATCACAGGAGGGCTGACAGGAAAAGACAAGAGAAAAAAAACCCCCCAAAACCTCAGAGTCCGGCCGGAGTGACGGTTTGAGAGCAAAATAAAGGGACAGCTTCTCAAATGTAGTGATGTCAGGGGAGTACAACTCGCCCTGCTAATCAGAGGAGCATTCGGCAGAAGCCACCCGCGCAAGAGCGCCAGTCATTGTCGCGGCACTGCTCAGGGAAATGAAATGCCAGATCCCACTTGAGTAATCAACCCGCTCTGAATGTCACATAAAATCAACGGTGATGAAGACGGCGAGGGGGGGAAGAAGGCAGAATGGGACGAGGCGGCGGTGAAGGAGCTTTGATTTGGCCTGAAGTGGAGTGGCCTAATTTTGTCACCAGTGGAGATGAAACGCAGTAGAAGTGATCAAACTGACTGCAGTCAATGAATCAATGAGTTCAAAAAAAACTTTTTTAAAAACGCCATATGGTGTATTCTGACGTTGGCAGAGGAGACGCAATTAATGCAAAATGTTCGCTTGACAGATTGAACAGAGAGATGACTCATTCAAAAAGCTCTGAACCAGAGCGCTGCTTCTTCACAAGATATATTATTCCCTTATGTTCTGATGTTTAGGCTTAACAACGTAAATCAGAAGCAAATGGAAAAAAAAAAACAGCCACAAGAAGCACTGACGCGTCAAGAAAAATACCTTTCACTGTTTACCTGTGACTTTTCAGATTACCAGGAACACGTTCGGGTGTTTTACAAGGTCCTGTTGGGAACATTATGTTCCTTTTTTATTTAGCTTTCAGCTGCATTCTGGCTTTTCTTGCTTTCTTCTAGCACTAAATACTATAGATAAATATACAAGTGCATGAGAAAAAAAGAAGAATGAGAACACTGTGCAAAAGTTACCTTTCATTTTTCCTCGCGATTAAAACATTCACATATATTTTATTACACACAAACTGAAATGTCAGAAGTGTTTTTTGTATCATTTCAGTCATTTTAGTAGATATTGTACACTGGACAAATCTTTTTGTGCTTTATTTACTGGAAACAATGTTAAAAATGTGGTTAATCTTTATGTTTGCAGCTTATGAGTGGAAAATTCCATCCATCCACTTGTTTATAACTTTACCTAAATTGACCTGAAGAAGAAAATAGAAAAGTACTCGGCAATTCTGAGTCCTCATTTTGCTTTTTTCCTCACTTGTAAGAACAAAAAAAAACAATAAATGATTGGTATCTCAAATTTATTATTAAAATAACTTCAAAACAGCTAATTAGATTTTCTTTTATTTACCCACTAATTAAAATGTCATAGATTTAATTACTCTCTCTTGCACAAACAACAAACAGAAGGTGTGGTGTAATAAGATGTTTTGATAACAGGGGCAGGTAGACTGGGTCCCGTTGTGTTTACACACTCGTAGCGAGCTGTGTCACTACATATGAGGCACGACAGGCACCGGCCAGCTTACGAGCCACTTGTCAAAGGTCGCAGCGGCTTAACCCAACAGGTGAATAAACAACGTCTTGTGACGGCTCGCTAGTTTGTGCTGAGCAGGGAGGCAGATGGTTTACCAGCCTTCACACAAAAAAGCTGCTTTTTGAAAGACTTTGAGTTCAAAAAAATGAAGTACATGCGTTTTTAGACACATTAGAGGAAACTTACTGGAAGTGAAAGCAAGGAAAGCAAACAAACAACAGAGAGATTAAGGACACACTAAGTACTGTTTGCCTGAAATGAACCTGGTGTCGGCGGCCTTTTATATAGCAGATCCACAGCTTTGCAGCGTTCGAAGGCATTTGAAAGGAGGTGATGGATAACGAGCTTTAGGCAGCTTTCAAAGGAGGGTAAATCGGTCTCAAAGTCCATTCTTTAATGTCTGCGAGAGCAAATCGTCTGAAGATTACCAGGTGCCTTTTGTCCTGGTCCAACATCATCGCAGCAGAATCTGACACAGAGCAGCAACGCTCGCCTTGTTACAGCGCCGCTCGCGCTACCTCGGCTCTGCCCTGTGTGTTTATCATCCCACTTGTCTTTCATGTGCTCCAATCATCAGGCTTTCATCGTCATGATAAACACATTATTGGCAGCAGACTGACATCTGCCTGTTCTGGAGGTTTCTGTTCTACTGTTGCCTGTTGTCATAAGGCCCGTCCATGCTTCACATGTACGCGTTTCCGCGTCCGCTTTGGAAGGTCCGCGCACCACCGATGCGGACGCGCTTTCTCCCATGCTACATTTTGAGCTCAGCTGTGCGTGTCTCATGCAGGCGCGGTGATCCACGCATCCTCGAGAAGCTTTTCCGGCTCTACAGACTGTTTATCTGCTCCTTTATTACGGATTATTTAGAGAAAATTAAGCACATACATTGTCAGTACATTATCTTCAAGTGACCGCAAACGAGTCAAGAAATGGATTTTTCTCATTTGTTATCTTTTATTCACATCAAAAGACCAGTGATTCGCCACTCCTGTTTACACAACGGCATTTTCAAGTAAAAACTGAAGAACTTTCATTGTTTTCAGTATCTGTTTACATGACAAGAGTACTCAGAGCGACTGAAAACTGTTCCCAGGGTGGGACTTTTTGAAAATGGTCCGTCTCCCTGGAAATAGTCAAAGGTGCAACTTTTTTAAAAACTTAAAACTTAAAACTGCGCATGCAGATCGCAGCGGCAGTAAATACTTCTGCACATATGAATGTCTATGTACTCGCCATGATTAATGTTCATAGTGAATTGTTTTGTGTGTGTGTTTTCATTAAAACACACGCACACTGGCATGATAACGATATAATTTTCTTCCATTTCCATGTAAATGTACATCGTTTTAAAAAAGTTGCAGTGTAAAAGTGAAACTTTTCTGAAGCAAAAAATGCAAATACGAAGTGCTTCTACTTGAAACATTAGCGACCTAAACTTGAGGTTCAGGGTCTTCTATAAGGGGCTTCAGTGATCACAGGTGATGGTTCTCAAAATTACATTCATAACACAATTTCCAAAGCATTAAAAACAGAAAACTGCTTCTACTTTTGTATGCTGGTGTGAGAAGGTGTCATTCACTGTTGGGCAGCACTCTAATGCTTCAGGCCTACGGCGGCTCAACCTGGGATAGATAAAGAAATCCATTCTGGAAATCTAAATTAGCTGATTAATCAGCAGTGTTAGCCTCCAATATGGGACATCTTCTTCAACAAAACATAGCGTCAAACAATCAGATTTTCCAGTTTATATTTTGGCAACATGAAGCACACAGACGTTTTGGACATCTAAATATTAGCAAGTCAGTGTTTTTGTTGTTTGTTACTTTGTTTTCATGCTCTAAGAGGACCCCGACGCCTCTTTTGTTGTCCTTCACTTGTAAGAGCGCTGATCAAATATGTTTGTGCTGAGTGAAAGTATATGCAATGAAAACTATTTTATCATGTATTAACGATTTATAAATGAGATGAAACTAACCTCTAATATTGCCCAAAATGTGTTATGTTTTGTTTGATTTCTCAGAAACGTTTCTAAAAAATGACAGCTGATATGTGCAGATTATGTCAATAAGTGCATTTGCAAAGCTAAATGTCGAATGAAACTGCTCTCATTGTGCTGTTGGAGTTATTATGAAATAAATGGACCCCACTGAGCCTGATAGCAGCTTAACAACCGAACAGAAATTAAAAGTTTTGCAGACTTCTGAAATTTTTAATTAGCTGTAAAGCTGAAATCACCATCTCAGCAATCCATTGAAAAGCTACTGAGTCGTGTTCTGGAAATTATAAATGTCAACATCATGAAGGCGTCAGTAAATGTCAGAGGGTCAGCGCAGGCAGACGGACTCCCAGCTGGAGGAGGAGTGTCTGAACCAAAGCGGCGACTGACCAACACACATTACAGCTTATGGAGCGTGGACGGAAATTACAACTGTTATTAGCCGCAAATGTTTTGCATCCGTGGTACAACAGTGAGGGTGAAACTTCAGCTGGCATTTAGAGGCGTCGGCTGAAAAAGAAGTTTGAACTTTTCTGAAGATTTCACCACATAACACAATAACACTCGAGACTCCAAGTCGTATATTACAGGACATGACGACACATATGTACACCATTAATGTCTCTTTTGTTACTGGAATTCATCCTTCTTGTCCATTTAGTCTTACAATTTCTCTCCCAGCAGCACTCTGCCAGAAGTCCCCTCATACCACTTTAAAATATTTAGAAGCTTGTTCTCTCACACAGAGAGAAGGTCGCTGATTGTAAAAATTCAGCGTGAGGGTCCCATTAAGTGTCTGAGCTGGTGTAATTTTTATGAAAGTCAAATAAACTGGCTGAACCTGCACTGGCCTGCGCCGTTTGTTATTGTGTTACTCTTTAAAGATTAAAATGAAAACTTATGGTACATAAAAGAATGTGCTGAATTTTCGCTCCTCACTTAACAGAGCTTTTTTTTTTTTTTTTTAATGTCACTTATTTGCGACCATATGCCCGAGAGCAGCGAAGCCTATCTGAGGCCTCTGAAGACAAAGCCGTACCACTCTAATAAGGCAGCAGAGGAAGGCAAAGGCTCTTCTGAGACCTAATTTGCAAACAAATAATGAGAAAGAGAAAAAAAATAACAACAACAAATAAATCCACATGTGAATCCTGCCTTCAACAGGCGTTACTCGCTGGAAGAGCATTTTTTTTTTCTGTCCTGGAGCCTTAAACTTTTTCCTCGGCTGCATTTCTACGGCGATGAAATGGCAGAAGGAAAAAAAAAAAAAGTGGTGATCCAGAGGCAAAAGCCGCAGGGCTAAATGTGGAGCGTGGATTTTGAATGTGGCTTCTCAAACACGGAGCTACAAGTTGTGATTTTAGGTGGGGGATAAGTGGTAATTAAAGCGCTGATTGTTGCCACGTGAATGAACGAAAACACAGAGCGGGTTCACAGAGAGGCAAAAGACAGCCGCTCCGGTCACCGCTGGAGATCCCTGCAGCCACGGCACCAAAAGCGAACCATTTAGACCTTTAGAAAGAAGAAAAACAAGCCCACCTTCTTTTTTACTTCATAATACGCTTGTTTTGAGTTATTTATGTTACATTTTCAACAATTAATCGATGTATTCAAGCTAAGAGGCAGAAAATCAACTTAATAATCAATTTTCTCCAATTTATTCCGGAGAAGAAATCAGTGAGTCAGGAGGAAGTTAAGCAAACAATAAATATAAACAATAAACAAGTCCTCAAACCACAGAGATAATCCAACTGTTAACTGAAAGCGTGTGCTGAATCAAAACAATGTTTTTCAAAAATGTAGAACTAAGTCAGATTAAACTAAAACATTTTAAAGTGTCAACGTATATTTTATGACACGATCAAACCGCTTGACAAACAGCTTATGATGCCAACATCTGAGACAGCCATATGTCCAACACCATCAATCATTAAGAGTGAAAAGATACAGAAAGTTAGTATAAACTGAACCGATTTCATAAAATTTTCCACTATGAATACTTTTTGCCTTCAGACGAGGTTAGATACCACATCATGTAAACTGGCTCTTTTCTACCATTAAAAATAATCATCTCTAAAACACTTTGGCAAAAACAAGAGAGCAGAGCTTCACTGAGAGGATTTACTGCTTTTCCTCAGAGACACTCTGAAAGATTCTTACTGAACATTCATTACTTTTTATGCACTTTTTATTATCGAATCACCTCAAGGATTTGATTGCCTTTAAATGTTAACACCTCTGGATTATGGTTTTTATGATTTACAGTTTTTGAAAATCCCATTTTATTTTTAAGCTGCACTTGATCACATTTCTGTCTGAAAGTAATTCTTTTCAGCTTCAGTTCAGTTCAGGTCTCTCACCCTGAACTCGCACTTATTAACAATGGCGAACTTTCATTCACCTTTTTCTTGTCGCTGCCCTGAGCCTCTGTGCATTTGGTTTGTAATGTGACCTCTGCAACATCGGCTTTATATTTGGCATTGTAATGTTTTCCCTTTAAAAAACGAAATTTGTTGCAGAGCGACTCATGCTCAGTGAGATTTACTTACATGGATAATTTCCATAACGAAGAAGCACTTATGCTTGTTGTCAGACATAAAACAAAAAAAAATGTCCTCCTAACTTTTTCAATACTAAATAAATTATAAAAAAAAAATACTACAAGCCTGCAAACGCTGCATTCTGAAATATTTTAAACACGATTATTTCCAATCCACGACTGTGTGCCTTTTAATCCTTAAAAAAAGTACTGTTCACAGAAAAAAAAATGTATATGGTCCAACAAGCAAATGTCTAACTGGCAGCTAGTTGACAATCAATAGTTTCTTCTTGGGGAGGGGGCAGAACTCCGGTATTGGTTGGAAATGTACACCGATATACTGAATGACTAGTCAAATTATAATATTCACCTTGCAAACTACTGGAAAACACATTCTGTGCTACCTAAGAACATATGGATCATGTTAAGAAATCTGAACCAGTTTTGTCAATCCCATTGTTTTTCCAGAGAAATTATTTAAGATAATTAACATTTTGACCATGTTCAATATCTCATGGCCAGAGGGCGTCTTTGCAGGTATGTTTCAAAAAACAGTCCTTGCAGCTGAGGATTGTAAACATGGATTTAGGAAGAAACGGTACATTTTTGCAGTGTTGGGCTTTTTATCCTGAGTCGTTCCACAGTTTCACTCTCTGTCAGAAAGTCTGAACTCCCTCCATCATATCGGAGTTGTTTGACAAGCTCATCAGATAACGCAGCAAGTTAAAAGGAAATGTCAGGTCTGTGTGTGTGCGTGTGTGTGTGTGTGTGTGTGTGTGTGTGTGTGTGTGTGTGTGTGTGTGTGTGTTGTCCTCTCTGACCCCCACTCGCTGCTCCTCTGTAGGATAGCGGTTCTCTGGAGAAGAGAAATCCTATCAGTCTCAATGGCCAGAGAGACGCAGGCAAAGACACCGAGGTGCTTCACAGTAATTTCACAGCCATCAGGCCTCATCGCCGTGAGGGGGCAGAGGGTTCGGGATCGTGGCAGCCGTGGGGCGAAGAGAAATGGGCCCCGGCTAGGAGAAGCCTCCCTTTCCACTCAGCCCGCTGCTAAATGCTATTCTCTGCTTTCTCATCCCTTCAGACAAGCACACACACGGAGCCCTGCTTTTCCACAACAGGAGGCGCATCCTGACAACTTTATTTACATTCATGAAACCTGAAATACTCAAACTCACACAAATACATGTATGAGTGCATCCTAAAGCAGGGACTGTCATAAGTACATCTTCTGTAGTGCTGTATCCACCTTGCAGACACCCACACACACCTTTCTTTTTAGCCCACACGTCATTTAAAGCCTTTTATCGATATCTACATATTTTTATATCATAAAATAACATGTTTGATGCATACATTCACACCAGTATGATGAGTCTCTGTCTACACTAAAACATTCTTGTTCATACTGCATTGATATATGTTAAAGCTCGTGTCCGGAGTTTTGAAAGAGAGAGGTTTTTTTTAATCCAATGTCTCGAGGTTCCCCCTCCCTCTGCTTTCACGAGCGACCAAGCCACGCCCCTTTAATTGTGCACGCTATTATCCGTCCGGTGAAAATGAGAGCCTCCGAGTCCTACAGCATCCTACATGTTTAGCTGTTTACGGTGGATGTTCAGCAGACAGTGGATATATCCGAGGTGAGCGCGGTGGCTGCTGCGTGGCTAACTCACCTCTGCCTGGGCGAGCGGCCGTGCTCTCTGGCTGCGCGCACACTTTGATTGACAACACGAGAATGCGGAAGCTCGAAATCTATTGGCTGACGCTGACCGGCGCTTTTTCGGATAACATGGGGGTCTATGAGACGAAGGCGGAGCTCATAAATTAATTTTTATATTGCTTTATGCTAATATTATATTGTAGTATCGAACCAGACTGACACATTTAAGCTCTGTTGAAAAATGATACATACATTGGAAACGAACGGAAACTCCGGACACGAGCTTTAATATTTAACTTTGATATGGAATTAATGTGGAAAGACTCCATATTCACACCCAAACCACCGCCAGACAATGGATCCTGTGCGCTTTTAAATCAACTCGTCTGCATTTGTTCATGTGCATCGCACAGTTCTAATTGCTATTTTACTACATTTTCTCCCATACTGAGAAGTACACACTGAAAGAAATACATTATTCAAGTCCAAACTGTTGTTCATGACAGAAAGGCGAGCTTACAAAATGCAGGGGTAACAGCGAGATTTCCATACATGAAACCCACATACCAACAATCCCGTGGATATTTACGGGATATTTACTGGCCTGGGCTCACAGCCACTGCCTCCGGCCAACTGACTGCACTTCTAACTGATTCTGCAGTGATGGAGACAAATAAAGACAAAGAGGAGAAACGCAGGAAACAAATCATCCACTCCAACCAATGAGCTTAATTCGAGTAGCCGATTCACCCTCTCATCTTATTATGTCCGGGAGGAGGGCAGAGTCAGCCTCAGGTCAGAGTCGATCTCTGTCTCTCTCTGTGTCTCTTTCTGTGTCGTTGTTGCATCTCAACCCTGCTTGTTCACTGTGGCTGCTTTAGTTTATCCGAAATCTCTCAATCCATTAGTCAGACTTAGTCATTCTTTTGCATATATGCATTTAATGCTCCTCTAATAGTCAACACTGATTTCTAAAAAGTCACTATACATTGTCAAATATGCTCAGAATCATTTCCACCAACATTTATTTGTCCTTTCTGTCTTTTACATAACTATGTGAAAAGAACAAATAACTGAATCCACCTCTCCGTCACGTAGTGTTTCTGAGCAAGACGCCCGCAGCCTGCCAGCAGTCTACTACACAGCGTGTGGAGTCATGATGCCTGAACGAGCATTTGGGGACCAGAGGGGATGAGAGAGGAGATTATCAGGCTCCGGAGCGAGCCAGCTGCCACTGGAGCTGTGTGGGCACTGCTACATCCCGGCTCTCCTTTCCCTTTTTATCTCTGCGCCGCTTTCATGGTCACCCTCATTAAACAGCGGCGATAGCAAATGTTTTTCTTGCCCAGGCGCTGTCAGAGGTAAGGAGAACTGGCAGAGCCTTTAACATCAGAAACGCTCGAGATGAAGTGCTCTCACTGCGTCCAGCGGTGCAGATTTAAGAAACACAGCGTAGCACATTTATTATGGTGTGTGAAAAATAGATGAAGTGAGAACAGACTGCTCCAGCTGACGAGAAAAGTTCATTATTTACAAGAATGGGTCTGGAAGGGGATGTGCGAAAGTATTATTACCACTGATGCTACAGATTGAAAGATAAAGCTAAATATATTATATTCCAATATGAATAGCTCTGACATCAGGAAACACTGTCAGATCGGATGAAACGACATGGACGAGGCTTCTACGATCGGCCACGGACGGTGAACAACGCCATAAGTGCTCAATCCAGACAACAAGATGTATGGTCAACCCTGGCGAGATTGCCGGAGTCACAAAGAATAACACAGAACATAATTAAATAAACCACAGTGTGGTCATGAATAAACCCAACAATCATGTCTTTTGACTTGAAGAGCTTTACAGAGGCTCGGGGAAAACATCCAAACTTCTCACAGAAAGGACCAAGCAGCTCCAGCTGAGATCGACTTCTTGTGAGGCAACAGTACGAATCAACACATCACAACACTTTTTCATCTAAGATAAGACATAAGGAGGCAGATCATTAGTATGAGCATGACTCTTTTACAAATCACTGAAGCTTGTGTCGTACAAACCTCTGATCCTCCTGAAAGACCACATAATGCACCATCAGGGGAATGTAAAGAATGCAGTGTTCAATAGTTTGGGAGGATAAAATTAATTTCTGAATCAGACAGACATCAGGTCACAAGTTCCAGAAACTTCAAATATTAGTTTCCCTGCTCACGGTAGAATAATGGTCATTTTAAGCACATCTGCACCAATTTGGTTGACATTAAAAACCATTGTTTGAGTTTACTTCTACCTAAAACACACTATATGCAAGCAAATTGATTTAAAGGAAAAATGCACAATAAACTGCTTCATTGAATCATCTGCTCCAATCTATATAAGTCCTTGTGGCAGATGTAGATGTGAAATTGGTCACAATTTGGTGTTTTTGACTTTCACAATGATCAAAGTCACCCCATCCCCGTGTTCTGAACACACATCCCTTTAAATCAAAGTTTCATTTGGCTTAAAAAGGCACGAAAAAAAGAAGCCAAACAGGTATCGAAACTAAAATAAAAATTTAAAAAGAAAAAAAAGCCCATGGCTGAAGTCCAGTAATATTGATATGGAGACTGAGTGGCTGAAGGAAATAACAGAGCAGCTGCAACAGTCCAGTAATTTTCCAGATGGAAACATTTCATTCAATTGATGACATTTAGGAGGCTCCGCCTAAAATAAAATATCTATTACCGTCTTCAACTCAATCTAGGCTCATATAATAACATAGATACTGCACCACCCATCCTCTCTCAGGCGCTTTATTACGCACAGTTCACTTTTTACTGGGATTGTTGTGGAGAAGTGTTTACTCAGTGGCTTGGACGTGCATCAGCATTTTTATATTTGCCAGACCTGTTTGGTCGGACATTACAGAACACTGGTTCGTCTGGAAATATCTGAATATCAGGGAAATTCATTTCATTTCTTTCAACCGAGCACCTTGAAATGTTTAGTCTGCTCTACCCACAATTTAATCCAAAATACAAAGCCCTATTTCATTTTTGTATATATTCATCCTGCTGTATCATTGCCTGCACAATCCTCCACATACACACAGCTGTAATCTGTTTAACCAAGCATGAACAATACTTCAGGTACTTCATTTTTTTTTAATCAGCAAAGTTAGTTCTATTCCACAAGCTGGAAATAGTTGTAATTCGAAGCCAGATGGTCCTGAAAACCTGCTCCATTTAAACTGTTCTCAAGGTAAAATTGAGAAAAAAAAAAAGAAAAAAGAAAAAAAAAACAAGATTTAGTCATGCGGCGGAACGCTTCTTTTGTTAGGTCTGTCCTCTAAAAACTGAGCGAACCCACCGACATTCACTGATTTCTTTAACACCTTGATGAAGTAATGAAAAGCAATTTGGCCTCTGAGAGGCCGTTACTAATGGCTCTCGCTCACGCTGATGATAAATGTCTCATTATTAAATCAACCTTTAATCAGAAGATTTGCAGATTTTTGAGGATCAGGGTTTTTTTCTGAGTGTTTGCTCCAAAAAGTCCTTCTTTCTGGGGGTCTCACACACACACACACACACACACACACACACACACACACACACACACACACACACACACACACACACACACACACACACACACACACATACAACAGCTCATAACATGCTATTCACTCTGAATCCTGTCAATATCACACCAGAAGCATTTGCTAGTCTGAAAAAACATATCCTTTTACTCAATTAAAATCCCTGCAGTGCATGTCTGCTCTATTAAAGCTTCGTTAAGGTTAAGTACTACTGTAAAATCTAGCAGGCTGTGCACACATTACAAGTCCCAAGACTTCCACTGTCTCTCACTCCTGCAGAAGCTAATGCATGCTCAAAGTGTATGTGCATGAGTATGTGCATTGCAAAGCTTCTGCTTTGTAAGAATCACCATGGAAATGCATCATCCTCGTGGTGCGTTTCCCATCTCCGCAGACAGCTTGCACCAGTGGAGGATGTACAGTAGCGCTGCTGTTCGCTGCATTTCTTATTATGCAGAGTTCAATCCAATTCCAGGTTAAAGTGACGTTAAATTAGATGCCATATCTAAAAGATAGCAGCGTGTTATCATCCCGGCATCACAGACACGCTGTTAGCGCTGCCGCAGCATCGCGGGACTGCCTGTACCGGAGGAAAACAATTATTATCTCCAAATAGGGGGGGGCACCATCCGTAGAAATTTTAATTAAAAGACTGGCAGAGTTTCATCTCAGTGTGACAACTCCATTATTTTCCAATGATAAACCAGTCTCCTAGCAGAACAAATTTATTTCAAATGGAGTGACTTCCACTGGCAGTTTAAGTGGGCAGGCCCAGCTAATCGTTTTCCTGACCTTGGCATTTTGATACCGGGCTGAAGTAGTGAGGTGAGTCTGAAATTGGAGTGATTATTCAAATGTGGCGACACTGAGCTTTAAGTCGACTTTAACTCTCAACTCCCCGACGGAACAGCAGCACAGACTCTCGAAGTATCGTCTCATTATCGCAGGTAAGTATCCAAAGCGGCAGCATTACAGCCGTCAGCGTGAGCGACACATGTCCAGCTCTTACCTTCGTCTGGATCGTTCCTGGCCGACGCCTCCAGGAGCGCCACGCTGGCGGCGAACGAAACGTGCCTCTTGGACTCGTGGGACTGCAGGAGGTTGTTGGCGTTGCGGCCCTTCTTGTCGGCCTTCCGCTTCTTGTTCTGCATCTCCTTCTCGTACACGGCCCATCTCTTCAGCTGCTGGGTTCGCCGCTTCTGGGCCGCCCGCAGCCTCTCCAGGCTGGGCACCTTGTCCAGCTGCTGCAGCTCCTGGATCAGCTCCAGGTGGTTGGCCATGGCGGCGGCTGGGGTGGAGGGAGCGGGGCGGACAGCAGTGGCGGGAGCGGCGGTGGAGGCGGGGATCAGGACTCTAGCGCGGGCTGCACCTTCGGCGAAGGCCTCCTCCCATTATCGTCACCATCATCCTTTTAGTAGCAGTAAACAGCCTGAGGGAGAAGACGGAGAAAAAGAGGCTGTTCAGACAAATACAGTCCCAAAATGTTTCTTTTTTTTATTTTTTTAAATGAATAAAAAAAAAGGCAGGGTGCTGAGGATAGCTTCAGGGTAGGGTGAAGCTTCCAAATAAGAGAAGAGGAAGGTCAGTAAGAAAAATCGTGGGCACAGGTGATTGGTGCGAAGACAGAAGGTATTGGAAGCAGACGAGCCGCTGGACCACCGTGCAGCCCAGTACTGTATATTCACAGCATGAAATATTAAAAAAAAAAAAAAACCTGTTAAAGTATGTCAAAAAAACACAAACTCAATTTCAACCAGCTGGAAATTTAATAAAACAGGCTGGTAAGCAAAAAGGGGAAAATGCAAAGTGTCATTTCAAGTAAATTCACTTTGCTTTTGTGAAGTCTTTCCAGGAAATGCTGGCACTTTAAAATGAGCTTTGGTATGATGCACAACAATAAAATGCACAGAGCGGCATTTCGGTGGCCTAGTTACACAAACCAGCGATCGCATCCACTAAGTGCTGAGCAAACGGCATTTCTACGGTTTATGTGCTTCTATTATCATAACAATACAAGTATCCTTGGCCGAGGTTGTCATAAAGGTGAAATAACAGTAAGAGCAATCTTTTTATTTTGATGGATTCCATTTCCGCTCATTAATGCGTTTTAAATGGATCCCTCGCCAAAAGCAGGACATTTGAGTAAACGAGGGATAAACGCACCTCGATGAGAATGGGGGTCACTTTTTTCAATTTCTACCCGAATGACTAAGCACGGGTTAATGCCTCTCGTTTCCATTCTCTCTGTGAGCCGTTGCACAGTCGCGTCTGCCAGGCTCCGACAAGGTTAACCGCTTCCTCTTCGCTATAAAGCAACGTCTGCATAATGACTAACTGATAAGGAGTGAGGACACAAAAAAAAAATTAAAAAAAAAAACGTAGTGGGGCAGCGAGCTGAAGCGGGGATTTTTCGATGATGTTGCTTCTTTCTGGTTGTAAACATGCACAACAGTGTCTTTTTTTCTCTGACAACTGAAAGCCACCCCAACAAAGCCAGACTTCAGTTTGTTTTCACTTTCAGGGACCGGCAGGGAGAGACGATTCGTTCAGCAAGTATATGAAAATACTCCAGAATAATCATCTCAAAGCTGAAAACAATGCTTTGTTGGTATTTAAGGATCAACAGCAGGGCCACAAAAGTTTGAAATAGGATGGAAAATAGAGAATTTGGGATACATACACACAGCCTGCAGTGATTATTCAGTCTGCTTCCTTTAAACAGCACTCTTGAACAATGCGCGGACATTTAAACCAGAGCCAAGAAAACCTCCCCCTGATGAAAGTGCGGCCCGTTTCCAATCACAAACACAAACATAAAAAAATAAATGACAGGCTGCAAGATTCCAACAGCTTTGGAATCAATATATTTTATGCATGAAACCTCACTATTTGACAAGCAATGACAAATACGTCTTTCTGACTGCAGCCAGACGCTAACGCGACGAAATACTGCCGCTGCTGCGTCTAGTCTGTCTGCCACCGACCTCGTTCTACATTTCCTCTGCAAACAGCCACCAAACTGTTGAAAACATGGACAGGAAACAAGACGCATAATCACTTCCGACAGCGTTGGTTTCAAGCGTCACCAACGCATCTCCGTGTGTGTGTGCGTGTGTGTGTATACCGTTAAGTGTGCGTCTCCAGGACAGAAACTTGAACTGAATTTCAGTGGGGTTTTTTTCTAAACAAAGACAAATTTATAAACGACGAGCGGCGAATGAGTCTGTAGGCTCGCAGTGAGTGAGAATGTTTTCAACACAGCCAAATGGTTTACGGCGAGTGATTTGTAAAGACTGGGTCAGGACCCAGCAGGTTGATCACAAGAGGATTAACAGCAGGGTTTCAAATTATTCAGCAGGATTTTCAAACCGGAGCTGTCAGCAACTTTTCCCTCCCGTTAAATCCTCCAAGAAAAAAAAAAAAAAAAAAAGCAGACAGCAGATGCAGAAACGCAGACTGTGTGTTTGTGAATGAACTGTAAAAAAGCAATTGTTGTGGCGTGAAAATACAGTTTGATTCAAAATCATGAATTAAAAAAAATGCTATAATCCACACCAGAGAAAATACGATAAGTTCTCATTCATATAATCCCTCTTTTTTATATTTTTTAAGTATTTCTGTGTACGTTTCTGCCAATAGCAAAAGGATGTCTACATATTTGTTCACATAAATAAAAGACCTAATCTTTTATTTTAGGCACAAAATATTTATATATATATTTTTGACAATCTTATAAAGAAAAATTCTTATTATAAAAAAAAAAAACTTCAACTCGCCACTTCATATGGGTCATAAACAGAAAAAAAAACGCAATAGAGAAATAATAGAGCATATCTACCTCTCTAGGCATCACGCTGTGGTTGGTATTAATTCCTCACATGTAAACATGCTCCGCTGCACCGCAGGTGATCCCCGCAGCACTGAGAGAATTACACGAGCGCCGTGGTATTGTTCTTTCTGTCAGTATCATCTGTTGCCGACATGCTGCTCCTTCCTCACAGAAGCACATCCACTCGAAACGAAAGCGTAACCCTTGAGTTCGCCTCAATGCAGCGTCAGGGCTGCAGCAGGAAGAGCATCACGCCGGCTGGAAGGTAGATGACGTGGAAAGACCCCGAACCACATCGTTCTAGAGAATCTAAACGCACCCTGGTCTCAATGGTGTCGCTAATGTTCAAATTTATGGTTTACTGTGAATAAAAATTTCTGAGTTGCAAAGTTTTATAGCCTCTTTTTTTTTTTTATCAGTGACATTAAAACTCGCTCACTAAAACCACTTTGCTTTCCTTTCTTTTTTTTTCTTTAAGTCAGAGGTCTTCCTCCAGTTCATAAAAGCTATTTTCAGTTTCAGCGTGTGTGTGTGTGTGTGTGTGTGTGTGTGTGTGTGTGTGTGTGTGTGTGTGTGTGTGTGTGTACGGTTAAGTGTATGTTTCCAGGACAGAAACCTGGTGCAGTGCACTTCAGTTTTCTTTGAAACAAAGACATCTGTATGTGAAAGCCAATGCCTCATAATTAGTCCTCTGTGAAACGTCGCCGAGGACAGAATCCACCACATGTAACCTAACTTCCATAAAAAATTGTATGTGACAATATAAATAAATGTGACAGTTTTATTAGAATCATTGTTTACAGTTTTTCTTCATGTACTCTGCTTTCCCCAACAACCCAAAAACATAATGTTGAGGTAAGTAAGTAAGTAATGTGATTTCAAATCAACTGGAGATGTGCCTCTGTCTAAAAAGTGGGATGGTGACAAATTCATAAAGTAGCATGATGAATGGACCACTTTTGGGTGAAGTCTTCATTTCACTTTTGGTTCAACATGACTGCTGTTAAGATTTTGTTATTTGAGGCAACTAGGTATAAAAGATGTGTAATAAGATGCTTTTTTTTTTTTTTTTACATGAGCCAATTTATTTTACAGCATGCTGCGTTTTACAAGGTAGAATTTCATTTTGATGAGTCGTAATTGACGCCACGTGCACAACCTCTCTCCATCTGAGACGCGAGCGCGGCAGGCAAAATGAATTACCTTCACACAGGACGCGTGACAAACAAGAACATCCACTGTTTTCTTTAGTGTCTTTGATGGTAAATAACATTAGCACAGGGAATATGAAACCCAGGAGCTACTGTGATCAAATCACAGTGGAGGTAACGATGTTATACACACACGCATGCACACACACACACACACGTAAACACCCAACACTCAACCAATATAACCAAAAAAAACCCACAACTGCATCAATCGGCAGGACACAAAATGTTTCTATCATCCAGCTTTCAGTGCAAATTATTCTCACAGCAGAAACCTCTTAAAATCTGACTTTGCTTTCTCATTTCCTACACATCTGAATAAACCTTTCATAACGTTTGCTTAGTGGAGACGTTCTTATCAGAGATGTGCTCAGCTGCAGTCAAACAGACACCTGATGCCGGGTGATTGTCCGGAGCCTTTCAGTACCAGACTGAATGGATTTCTTTTGAATTTATGACCGTAAAATTGCTACAAGGTCTGCAGAGAGCGAGTCCCTCAACATAACTAACTTAAAATATCTTACAGGTTATAAATATTACCATGCATTATTGATGAATGTTCATGGATGACAATTGAAATCTTGATGACTCATTAGAAAAACATTATAGAAGTAGAATTAATATCCGTTAAAGTAAGAAAGAGCTGCAGCCCTGGATGGTTTCACACTAATCTTGGCCGCATTTCAATGTTATAACCTCCAAACAGCAGAGAGTGGCCTCGAAGGCTTCTGCAGAGTGAAGTCTGCAGCTGGAAGACAGAACGATTCTGACTGAAACATATCTGCAGGTTTTCTCGTGTCTGAAACAATGATTACACTTTTATTATCTTATTGGGTCAAGACAGAAAACCTGTTAAATCTTCCAGTAAACATTTCTAATATGTAATCATGGCTGCAGAGGGAGAATATATCCAGTCTTGGTGCAGTCGGGGGCCTTCTCGTGTGCATACCTGGGTTTTTCCTCCAGGTTCTCTAGTTTAACCCCACAGTCCAAACATGCACATTTCAGGTCATGTGAATGTGTGTGTGTGTGTGACTCTCTCTGTGTTTGCCTCTGCTCATAGTCAGCTCAGCTGGGATCAGATCCAGCAGCTCTGAAAGGTATAAGGCACAGAATAAAATGGATGATGGACAGTCAAAGATAACAGTCGCCCAGAGAATCAATAAAAAGAATAAATCTGGACCTGCAGCTCGATATAGCTCATATTATCTGCGGGTAACCATCAGTAATTGGCAGATTAGAGTTGAAACTTCCTCACTCTTCGTTTTTAGTCTTGATAATGAGTTTTATCAGAGAGACGGCTGCAAAAAAAAACTAATCTACTCCTTCATTCAGGGTGACTTTTCTTTGCTTTCTTGCTTTATTTCAACACGCTGATTACGACGCTCTCGCGGAAAATACAAGCGAAGTTGACGCCGCCAGAACAACTCATGCAATTTTCCAAGAACACTGCAGATTATTTCAGAATAATAAACCACTTTTCCAACCCGAATACCCCGAAACCACGCGAGCGATTCGTCTGACGAGCTGCTGGGCAACGGCCCACCGTCGATAGGAAACAAGTACCTGAAGCGCTCAGTTTCACCGCGCATCACATGCTGACAGCTTCAATTTCACCATGCCTCAATCCGAACGGCGCAGCACAGAGGCGACGAGGAAGTTTCCATCCCATAATCCCACTGACGGCTCTCTGACAGACAAGACAAACCGTGAAATCACCAAATTTGGCCCACATGCAGTTTTTTGTTTTTTTTGTTCCTGCAAGATTAAAAGCAGGTGAAGATGAAAAACATGTCAGTGCATTTTTTAAGCAGCTGAAGATGGAAGAGAATAAATCATGGGTCGCCCTGAGGAGGAGGGGGGGAGGGGCAACGTCTTGCCCAGAGAACACTCCAGCAGAGCTGAACACTTGTAGTTGCGGCGATGTCGTAACGTGAGGCGAAGACAAAGTGAAGATGCGCGAGCGACGGGAGGCTGCGGGTGAAACTGTAAGCCCTCCGGTGAAATCACAGCCGGTCCCCAGGGCCAAGGCGGCAAATCACAGATTGACCTCAATCGGCTCCCCGGCTGCAGAAACCGGTGTGACACTCACACTTCGGTTTTTAACATTGTTGTGGAAAAAAAAAAAAAAAAAAAAAAAAAAAGAACGAGCAGCGCGAATTTCATACCGATTAACTGATAAAAAGCAGGTCAGACAATGAACATCAAACAGCTGCTGTTATCAGCAAACTGTTTACGCCCAGAGCAAACTCCCAGAATAGAGTGACAATTACAAACAGCTTTACACTCAGTTCTGCCTCCGAATTTATTCAGGCTGTTGTTTTCAGAAATTGGCGGTCTCTACACAAAGGACCCACTTTTGCTCTGATTACAAGGTCACAAAAATGCAAATCACACCGTTCACACTCCTGAGTCAAACCTAAATGCTCTGGATTCAACAAAAACTCTTTTTGCTGGATGGAAACAACGGTCAACTTCTCCAGGAAGTGGATTTACCAGGAAAACATTTTCATTGTTTTACTCCTACTTTCCACTTTTTAATCAACAGACTGTATTAAAAAAGTGTCAGAAGCTCTATTTGAATAAATACGATTACGTTAAGTATGAATATGAGATTAGACAAAATACAAGACCAACTGGAACAAAACAAAATCAATAGCACAGCATGAAACTGCACAAATAAGTCTCGAAAATAATAGAACAAGGTGAAAACCTTGATTATTTGAGAGTGATAATCAATTAGGATCTACAAATGAATTTAGGGTTATCAGATTTAGCTTGAACTGATAGTCATCACGTCTGACCTTTTCAGATTACTGTATTCAAACATGAATTTCAACAGTCTTCTAAATTCAAAACAGTAATAACAACCATCAAAAATTTTACAACAGCTTACCTCAAACCAAAAACCACTTCACCTGTACAGCAGAGTCTGGGTCACTGAGCCCTGAGACCCATTTCTGACTTTTTGACCACACACACCCGTGCACATGTGTGAGAAAAGGGTTTCTGTATTGAACGAGAGAGGTCGGAATCAGGGGTGCACTTTGCTTCTGAAGCTGAAACGTTCAAGTCGATCATGTGTGTGCATGTACGTGTGTCCTTGTGTTATTCTATTTACTGGGTTTGAAACCAGAGATCTCACCAGTTCAACTCAAGGACTGCACACTACTTTGTACCGACAGGGGCTGGAACCGATCACAGCTGTACCAAGCACGCTTTTGGACAGCAGAAGGAAACTGGAGCAGTCTAAATCTGTTTGTACTCCCACATTACGAGGACTTGTCTTCCTCACAGGGATGTACGACGAGTTGAAACGAGGAAAACCTCCGGTTTTAATTAAAGACACTATAGTATGAGTGTTATTTGCAGGACAAGATACGTTTAGGCTTTAACGTGTAACAGTTAACAGTAAGTCTGCTGAATGTTCAAGCATCAGTCAAGACATTCACCCCAGAAGGCAGGTTCTAGAGTTAGGCTCAAGTTATGGTGTTTTCCATGTTCCTCTGATTTTTTTTTTTTAATATGCACAATCTCCAGCGTCGTTGAGCAAAAGTAATAAAAATTCCGACCCACTTAGGACAGCAACGTCAGGAAATCTTCACGCATCCCGAGTTTCTTTTTTCTTAAATAACTAAAGCAGTGAGACATGTCAGCATAAACACTTTGTTCGCAGCCCATTTTCAAATCATTTAAATGAGACTCCACTCCAGTGTTGCCTCTTGTGTTTGAAATGCGGCTTAAGCAAGCAAAAGATTGGAATAATAACTACACAGGTCCATCATATTTTCCGACTTGCCATATTGTGATAAATTAGATTCTCCGAACAATTTTTTTTCCAGATCTTCAGTTTAGGAATTCAAAATGTTACATGCAAATGGGAAGCAGAATTAGATATAGCAAAGTATCAGCAGGAAATAAAGTCAATAAATCTAAGTCCCTTGATTCTATGGACACAAATTGTGTGTGTGTGTGTGTGTGTGTGTGTGTGTGTGTGTGTGTGTGTGTGTGTGTGTTCTCGTATTTCTATCCTTGTTGGGGCCAAATGTCCCCACAAGGATAGCAAAACGTGAAACGACGTGCCTTGTGGGGACCTTTTTCCGGTCCTAAGTAGGAGAAACAGTGTTTTCTTGACCATGTTGTTGTTACTGAAAAAAGTACAAGTGCAAAAACATTTCTTTAGGGTTAGGCTTTGTTGTGGTGTGGGTTAGGGTTAGGGTAAGGGTCAGGGTTAGGGGCTAGACATGAATGGGAGTCAATGGACGGTCCCCACAAGGATAGAAATACAAGACTGAGCGTGTGTGTGTGTGTGTGTGTGTGTGTGTGTGTGTGTGTGTGTGTGTGTGTGTGTGTGTGTGTGTGGGGGGGGCACTGACATCTAAATCACTAATAATAATATCAGAACAAACCAGCTGGATTGAGGTCATTCTGTACTTTCCATCATCATTATGAAAGTGATTTGGCACCGAGCGATGTACTGCGGACGTATAGATGTGGGCAGTGCAGATCAAATGCAGCACAGGCAGGGATTTAATTCATATTAAATGTCCTGCTGGACCACCTGTTGCACTGGTGCAAGCAGCCAGGAGAAACGAGCATTTTTTTTTTAAATTAATTTACAAAAAAGACATGACTCAAGGCTCACTTAGGAGAACTCAAAACACACATGAAACAAGTTCAGCTCGCAAATATATTTAACCATTGAATGAGAAAACAAGTTAATATTCAACTCCAACAGTGTGTAATAAACCAGGACATGAGAGAAATTCTTTCTCCTGGTAAAGATCATGTGATATGATGCAAAACAATCCAAAAATTTGCCGTTTTTTAAGTCTGTGTCCAGAACCCAGAGTAAGTCATGTTTTGTTTTGTGCAGCTAGAATCAGTGTCCATAATGTGCAAATAACTTAAGGTAATTTTCTAAATTTTTACCTACAGATCTGATTATTAAATGGATAGCAGGCTGCATCACATCTAAAGAGAGGTGTCAATTGTTTTATTTATTAGACAATGTAAAACAGTTATTGAGAAAGAAGGTACTTCATGCAGAAACTCATTTTATTGAGTTCTGGCATCATGTGGAAAATTCGCAAAATAAGCAGCAAGAAATCAGACACAGCTGCTTCTATTTTCATTGTGTGTATTCAAACAACTTACTTGGTTTGTTTGGCTGCACTATAAGCAAAAGCACCGACTGCCGTCCTTTTGTAATCCCGACTAACCCACAGCTCGACGAGTGTTTATTGTCATTAAACCGCACTGCTGTTACTGAAAGCAACTGCAGGCATAAAGAGGAACAGAACTTAAATCTGTGGCGTTACAGCTTCACCAAACTGGGAGAAAAGCACAAAGAGTATCAGTGTTGATCCAGAAACGGCTAGAAAAACCGTGTAAGTGACAACAGAAACTTCCAGTGAGCAGACACAGCAGTCTGGAGCCAGCTGAATGTTTTATCTGTAATTAAAGGCTCTGCTTCCTCTAATTGTATGAAAATCCTCCACCACCCACACACCTAAATACACCCACCGCAGTCATTGTGAGTGTTGTGGGGGAAAAAAGTTCAAGTAAAACATAAATTAATTCACCGTGCACAAATCCAGAGAAAAGACAGGACTCACATTTCTATTAAATTTCCAAGTGAATCTATTTGAATTTTGAAGCAGAAGTCAATCATCGGCACTGAATGCTCTGTTCTGAGCGCCGCCGTCATCTGTCCTCACGCAGACGTCTTCAGAGACAGGAAAATAATGAATCCGAGACTTTAAAAAGTCCAGAGGTAGAAGAGGAAGAGGCTTTCCTTTCTTTTATCACCTCTCCGCCGTCATCCTCAAGACTTCATTAAATAATTTCGATGAAGTATATTAGTCATCATTTCTGTCTAATTCTCTTTGAAAGAAGGCAAAATGATGCAGAGAGGTCACATTTTTCTACTGAAAACACAACTTTTTTTTTTATTGTGCCAAGTATGCACCTCTCCATTACACTTTACTGTCTCGCTTTCAGCAGATCTCCTTTCATGAATGACTGACATCTTCACGAAATGATCCGATTC
This sequence comes from Salarias fasciatus, assembly GCF_902148845.1. Classification (NCBI taxonomy): domain Eukaryota; kingdom Metazoa; phylum Chordata; class Actinopteri; order Blenniiformes; family Blenniidae; genus Salarias; species Salarias fasciatus. The sequence continues at coordinate 17,116,353 of NC_043749.1, forward strand.
AGGAATGACACATCGCAGAACCACAATCATCATTTGTCACATAATCAACAGATTATCTTTACTTCCCTCTTCAGCTCTTGAATGAAATAATGAGGCACAACTTTTATGAGCTATAATGACACCAAGCTTCAGCCTGAAAGAGGCGGACTGTGATCGCCACGGCCGCAACCTCGTCAATCAGCACCTCGCCACACAAAGAAGTCCATCATTGTGTTCATGTGAATCCCGCTGTACATCACCTCCTCTAATGAGACGGGCTTTTCATGTCGTCGAGTCTGTGCCTGGCACCCGAGAGAGAAAAGACAAATACAGTAGATACAGTTTAAAGGAAGTGGAGGTGGAGGGGAAACTACGATGACAGCTAAATCACACAAGAATTTGAATTAAAAAAATGGAACAAATCTCAAGAAAATACAATAGTAATGTGGAACAGCGTACAGGAATTCCAGAGCTGACGTGAAGGGTCTTGTAGCGGATTCAGAGCGGAGACCTGGGAGTGAAGGCTGTGTGGTGAAGATCGAGTTTGTGCTTCTCGGATCGTCACACAAAAATCCTATATCGATCACGAGTTAAATTAAAGAAATAGCAATAAGTTACATGAAAAGTCCTTTAACAAAGGCAAGCATGAACTAATGAAGTCACTCGGATAAGATACCAAACATCCCCCAAGCAATAAGCTGCGCTGATCAGCTTGAATTGCTTTGGGAGTCAGATCAGTTCACCGCTTCTCCGCCTTTAGAGACCAACAATACCAAGTAATGTACAGCTGACACAAAAAAAACCACAAACACCCGCCCGCCTCACCAATAAAGTTGGTACCGCTGCATGACATTTAGCAGCAAGGAGGCATGTGCAGCGCCGGGACGCTCTGCGTTGAGACACAGAGGCAGCACTGTCACACACACAATAGCCCAGTGTGTCTGACAGAGTGTGTGTCTGTGCGTGTTTTATCTGCATGTGTGTGTGTGTATTCATGAAAGCTGTACAAACCTCCCTGTGTCATGAGGACGAGAGCGTGTGTGTGTGTATGTGTGTGTGAGCAGAAGGACGAGGGGGTTGCGGTGATATGCTTAACACCCCCTCTGTTCTTACTGACCCCTGCATCCCAGAGAGCCTCTGCTCCAGGCCGGTTCCAGTGTCTCCGGCGGTGGGGCTAATTCTTTTAATCGCCAACTAATGCTACAGGCAGGCCAAGCTGATTAAAAAGCCCACCAAACCACGGAGCGAGACATCAGCGGGACTTACAGTGTTACGGCAGCGACAGCCACTGAACTGAAACAAGCATTTTCCCGCAGACAATACGCCAAAGTCCTCCATCTGCCAAAGGACTAGGTTTCGGGGTCATGAAGCGAAAGAGGCAATTTCACTATTAATTACAGAAAAAAATGGGAATATTTATTACAGGATTTGCGCGAGCCTTAACGTGAAATGAAGGATTGAGTGCGGTACAGCCGCTTCAAGCTTCTCCTCCAATATGTGTCGACCGCTTTGTACATCACTTTTTGGAAAAGTATAATGATATTTCTTTGTGAGGGCATTTGTTCCATTAGGAGCTGAATCCAATTTCATGTTTGAAATGAGCAATACAGCCACATGGAGAAAAATAAAATTTTACTTTCACGCTATTCATGATTTAGATGAGAAGCAAAGATTTTTTTTTACAAAGCGATCGTCTGCTCTGGCTGCACCGCTGAGCCATACAAAAGAATTATCGGCATTAGAGAAAGCATTTAAACAAAGCCCTAACATGGGACTGAGCAATCACTGGAAGCAAACTGCATCTGCCATTGGCACAGGTAGACAAAAACAAGATGAGAAAAAAATGTGTTTCATCATATGCTCTTTAGTTTTCCAAAAAAAAAAAAATTCTTCTGTGAGTTATAATGAGTTGAAAATAACATGCACCACTTCATATTCACAGGGCCTTTTGTGGTTTCACCCACACATCGATCAATTATTCATTGGTTGTTCAACATTTCTGAAGTGTGAGAACATGTATGGGCTAGTTATTAAAGTGTAGCAACAGTTCCAGCCGTTTAAAAAGATTTATCAGTTGGCGAATCATTAAAAAAACTAATAAACTATAAAACTGTCAAAAAAAAACAGTCAAAATTTGAATCTATATTCAGGCTAATTATATTCTAGCCATTTCCTGAAGCTGGTGGAAGTAGATCTTGTTTGAAGTGAGGAGCTGCACTATCTGGCTGTTTGCCTGTTTGAATCCCTTAAAAATGTCCAACGTTTGACTCCACTATGCGGATTCGGTCCTCACATTCAAACCTCTGCACGCTCTCCATCATCAGGCCGTTACTGTAAAGCTTCCAGACTGCAAACCTGGAAAATCTCCCGATGTGACAGGCCTTGTAAATACTGTTTAATACCTGACGCAGCATCTCATCTGTGCACTGTGGGATTTTGAACTTCTTTATGTGTCAAGAAATGCAATTTTTGTAGTCTAGAGTAAATGTGATCTCTCACTCAATGTAGTCAGTCTGGAGAGAATCCTTGTAAAAATCGCTGTGGACTTGGCTTGTATTGGGGAGAAGTTTAGTATTTCATGCAGCTTTCACACCGTTTTATCACACTTAGGATCAAGAGGATTATTGAGATGCTGCTTTAAAAAAGTTAACTGTCTGATGCAAATCTTCGTAACAAGTCTAATAAGTTCATAATTCCAGTAATCTTTAAGCCATGTGGATATTCTGCAGCCACTTCATTTAGAATAGAATTAAAGCAAGCACTATATGCTCATTGTGGTATTTGCTAAGTTAAATGGGTTTACTAAGAAAGAAAAATGCCAAAACCATGACTTCTAGGCCTTTCCACAGTTTTTTACAGAGTGCAAAATCCAGCCTAACATATTAATCCTTTGTGGCAGAAACTGTGTCAAGGTCCAGTTTTCAAGTCAAGTTGGCAACTTGACTGTGCAAGTTTTATGATGTGTGGACAAACCAGACTTTAAAGTCTGAACTGCGTTTTCACAAGATTTTGCCCCAAGGAGATCGAGTTTGCCGACTTATCTCCAGCTTTTAGCACATTGGGATGAATAACTGAAGATCAATGATCACACACTGCAAGAAATAAAATGTTACTTTGTCAAATAATGTAAAGCAAAGGCCGCTGGCCCACGAGCACTTTACTTTATCAGATCTGGCACTTATTGAAAAAACTGTTCCTGACAGTTTATCACTTCTTAGAGGTTTATAAACAACCAGAAGACAGTGAAATCGATCTTTCCATCCATTTCCATATGCTTCTCTAACATCCACATATTTGTCATTATAGTGGACCTACAGAACTTCTGCACACTCCAACCTCGTGCAAGATTTCTAACAGAGCGCGCATGAGTGGCAACTGAAGCAAGATGAAGTACGATCTAAGAACTACCAGACATTAAAAGTTAAACGTATTATGAGCACTATGAGTCCCATAAACACCAAGAGCCGGTTTACCCACGTAAAACTGAACAAATCAGACTTGAGGCTAAATGAATTATTTGTGTTGTGGCTCAATATAATGGGGAACAATAAAATGCTGGCTGATAAGTGATCGGATGGCAGACTGAAGAAAACAAAACTCATTACTGTTTTTTAATGATCAGTGACACCAGCGTTTGGACTTATCTGACAGATTGTTTTTGAGACTTCAGTTTCGCCCCAAAGGCCTCATTATTACACTCCAGCCATTACTCTGGGCCGCCGGACTGTGTTGAAGAAACACTACACACACGGCTAATGACATGGCACACGGCCATTAAAACAGGAGGCAGTTGGTTTCGACTCTTACGCCGAGATGTGACATCTGACCTTTCAGACAACCGCATTCATTAGCAGAAACACGACCCCTGCTCATGTCAAAGCAAGGTCACTGAAGTCAAAGTGACAAAAAGCAGGCGTGTTTGGACAGACGGGAACCTGAAAACACACACACGGTGTCACACCTTCAAAGATGGGGGGAGGAACTGTCCAACCCCAATTTATAAGCACCATAAAACTCGCTGTGGATATCTACACCATACATGTCTCTTCAGTGAAAGAGATTGTTCTATTTGAGCTTTAAATGCCCATTCTTCTTCTTCCTATAATATATCTTCTTCCTGCTTAACGTAACCCTCTTCCCAACAGGTGCCATGAAATAGAAATAAGTCATTGTTTTGTACTTTACCTGCCTTGACAGAGTGCTCTAATAAGTAATGACAAAGACAACAAAACGTACCTTGAAAAAACATTTTCAAATTGCAAAGATTTATTAGATCTCTGTTTGAATTAATAAGCATGTTTCTGATTAGATTAGCCCATTCATACGCGTTTTATCTTGTGCTGTAACACCGGACATCTGTTTGAGCTCCCTCAGTAGCAACAGCGGCAATTTGAAACAGGAGAAGAAAAAAGAGAGAGAGCGAGCTTCCTTTTGCAGAGGCAGAGAAGAGCAGAGGAGTGGAAAGGAGAATCTGAGGAGCAGCTGCTGCTGAATGTAAACAGATAAACACAAAGATGAACAGGCTTCAGCGAGGCATGGAGAGCCACATGGATATCCACAAACACTCACACACAGACGTGCACACACACAAGTCTGGCTTTAAGGCTCCTTAAGATCTATTCAGAGCTTAAACAGGGATGAAGAGGCCCTAATGGATGTTTTGAGTAAAATACAGAAACAGGTGGTTTTAGCTGCAGCTGGCTGAAAATCTGCAGCCTTCAATAAAATCCAGCCATCATCTACACCTAGCCTACCCTGTCATGATCATGACTGATGGGCGATTCGCCATTTCTAACAAACAAAATGGTCCTAGCATGGACAATCCATCCCAAAATTACTAAAGACAGACATCGTTATCTAGTTAAAATGTAAAATTGACAACATTTTGGACTCCTGGAGCATTTAGAAAGAACCCACAGCGGACATCTACATCCTATATCTGCTTCATCTAAGTTGGCATTAGGGGAAAAGGATTCGATCACAGCAGACTTTTGGTAACGGCAGCACATACCTTGGGTAGATTTTCAATCCAACGCAGAGAAAAGACAGAAAGATGCACAAGCAGACATACACACACACACACACACACACTAACATTTACACTGCCATGCATATTCCTCACAGAAGAGCCATATAAGACCAGAAATGAAGCTGTCATTGTCTCCCTTGGAAGCTACAGCCCTAATCACTACTATATTTTCTGCCTTCAATAATGTAATGAAGCCACGTGGATAAAGAATGAAAAGTGTTCCAAGAGCAAGTCATTATGAACTGAGTCAACTGCATCGAGAAAGCTTTCCAACAGTAAGTGGCCGCAAAAGACAAAGCTGGATTATAGCTGGTGTAAATCAATATAAACTGAAAGAATCACCCAAATGAATCAACGCAAAATTGCCTTCGAGATGAACTCAGGAGTTTGGAGTTCTACTGGTGTAACAAAGTCAGCAAGTAATTCAATTTTTTCTGTCCATTTAGTCTGGCAATACAAGTTTCCACCGCAAGGTGCCATATCCAGTAACTCAAAGAAACATCAATAAGAACAGTAAAATCATTTTAATACATGTTTTTAAGTGTTATTGTAATGTGGGTACACACTACAGGATAATCGGACCGATTTTTTTCCCGATCTCCACCTAAATCCAACCACCAAAGACCCGATTGTCTGATGTCAGCAAACGACATTGTGTCTGACTGTACGGTCCGATCTGCTCAGAAGGCTTCAGAAGAAGAGAGCAGAAATAATGAGCATGTTTAATATTTGCGACAAGAAACCTTGTAGTGTGTGGGGTGATCCGAGAGGAGCCGAGTGCGCACATCAAAAGAAAAAAAGCCCGATACTCTCATGAAGAATCGGTTGGTGTGTGGTGTGCTCCATAGTGCACACCACACACTATAAGATCACAAGTGAGATTTTGCACAATCCGTCTTTTGTCATCATTAAGCATGTGGTCTCTGAGTCTGTGAAGGCTTGAAGAATCACATTGTGTTTGTGTGCCTTTACCAAGAGTGAGACAACTTGATATGTCCACTCTTCAGCTCACCAGAAACTGCTTATGTGAAAAAGTAAGAAAACTGCTCATTTGGTACGTTGCTTAACATTTCCACTCCCGTCACGTCACCTGACAGGCTTTGACAAGCAAACTTTTCAAACTTTTCATCCTCACAAACAGTTAATATTATCTTCGAAGTTCAGAAGATACCAGAGAAAAGGGAAACAGAGCTTTGCCAGTATTCATAGGCTCGTTGGACTTCCTCAGCACGGCCATGCAACCTCAAGAATTTCATCAGCGTATCACACTTTTGCAAAATGAGCTTCTGAGTACCAAGAAAAACATATTGAAGAACTTGCAGGCACTGAAAGCTTAACTTACTCAGAAAAGGGAACAGAAGCACTCAATCACACACACACACACACACACACACACACACACACACACACACACACACACACACACATATATATTAGTTACTATGCTACAGCAATGAAATCCAAATAATCTATCTATATAAATCCAGATGATCTGGCAGTAAACGGGTTAATCTATAAATATGCATCAACGAAGCAGCTTAAAACTGCACATGATTAGAGGCGGGTTCATTCTTAATCTTGACAAAAGAGGCCTACAACATGACATTGTTTGATAAAAAAACAGTCTGAAATTGGATATTCAAATCAGGAGCTATCTGATCAAACCAGCGGTAAACAGCACTGTTGGTGTAATAAGACGTTGTCATACAGTTCTGAGTACCGAGTGTTGGGACTGTATATCAAATTTCCTTAGCCATATATCATGAATTTTTTGTTTTATTTTAGTTCTCATAGGTATGCTCTGATCAGTGTTGTGTGTCGAAACTTGTGTTTTTTCCATACAGAACAGTAAGCCACTGACACAATCTACAACCTGTCCATCTGTCCAGTCAGTAGGCCAGCTCCTCTCCCTTTTCGACTTATCATGACTTCCCTCCTTCATCCCTCTCTCCCCCGGCGTCCTCCAAGAGGACGTTTTTATTCTGTCTGGATTACTTGTCCTAGTTGGCGCTGGGCGAGCTGCTGGGGAGAGACTTTATTTCCTCCGGTGGAGCCTTGATTTAAAGCGCTCAGGTCAACTCGATTCTGGGTCGTCGTCTCCCTTGTTGTCATGAACCAGGGCAGAGGTAGACGGCACACAGCATGTCGACAAAAGCGAGGTGTTGAGGTGCTGCAGGATGCACCGAATCACCGGCTGCACACACAACGGAGCAAGGAGGAAGATCAACATTTCACCGGCCCAAACCAGACTCGCCATTCGACTTGGAAAAGCATGAGGCAAAAAGGTCAGCTCGGCTCACATGAACCCAACTTTACATTAGCTTCTGTCCACATCAGTCATTTATGCAGTGTCCAAAAGCTAAGCTGTAATCTTGCAGTAAATCATTGCTTTTCTGCCAGGACTGACCCTGCAGGGCCTACTGACCAACATATTTAATCACCGCAGCACAACACTGCTGGCAACACACTCACGCGAAGTCCACACTGTAATTCCTGCTAACCTAATCCATGCTTGTTCTTGGTCCCTCCTGACACAGTCAGGTCAGCGCTGCTTCAGCAGGCCGGTCAATCCAGCAGATCAAAAACCAGAACTTTCAAAAGCAAAAGGTTAGAGAGGTCTTTTCTCCTAATGGACAAATCCTGACTGTAGTCGGAGGGTGAAGGAAAAACAGAAGCATCAAGTGAAGTTCTTTTATTGACATTAAGTCCTTGTGAGTTCGCCAAACATGACTGTACCTGTGCCTCACAGTAAGACAACTCCAGTTTGGCATCTCTGAGTGTAGAATATATATTAAAAAAAACAATGCCTGGAAACACCACTGAACAATACCTGTTGCATGTTGGATTTCAATGTACTTATATTCTAGGTTCAATCCACATTTAAGCTATTTTCCATGCAATCCCAAAATTATACAATATTCTGGCCTTAAATTGTCTTTGCTGTTTTGAGCAACAGTAGATCAGAACAGCCAACAGATAATGCAACACATGCTTCAACAGAAAAGGCCAATCAAGCCGGGACACGCTGCACCTACATCAGCTCTCGCACGGCCTGTGGAGGTCTGACAACCTCATATACCAACACAAGCAGGTGTCGGCAGTCATTACCCAGACAGGCATTCAGACTCGCACCCAAACTGGCACCGAAACAACTCGATGCCCTCAGGTTGTCAGACAGCCAAACATATGAAACGCACAGCAGCTACACAGACGAACACACCTCTTGCTTGAATCCAGAGGTGCGCTGATCAGTTTACGACAGTGTTACATGCGCTGTGTGAACAAATACGAAGCTGTTTGCTGTGAAACGACAAAACAAGAGAAACACTTAGAATGCTTTTATGTGCATTCGTGGTGAAGTTTTGAGTTCAACTTGTCTCCAGTTCTCACCTCACATTGTTTCATCTTCCTTCCACAAATCATCTGTCTGCCCACGATGAATATGTGACAGTTGAGGATACAAATAAACAACAGGTAAACAGAAGTTCAATGAGATGTCTGCTGTACTCCATTTCAAAATTGCAGGGTGCCAAGAGAAATGAAAGAACATGAAAACTCCACACAGACAGACCCCCAGGCAGCCGTGAACTTGGATGGTCTTGCTGCATGGAAGTATAGTTGTTAAAAAATTGCAGCTCACAGAAACATTAATCCCAGTTAAAGTCACAGCTTTGAGTTTGCAAGTTCTACCTTTGCATCTGACGGTTTTCTCCAGTTTTCCCCCACAGTCCAAAAACATGTGCTTCAGGTTATTTAGCCACTGCAAAATTGCCCGTTGACATGAATATGACAGATGGTCTTTCAGGCATTTCTCCTGTGATGGATTGGCAAACGGTCCAGGCTGTAACCTTCCTTCCTGGGATCAAATCCAGAGTCGTCTCAACTATGAACTCGATAGAAATCCACACAAAACGGATGGAGTGAGTCAATGTTTTTTTCCATGAAGTGGAACAAACTGGAATCAAGCATTTTTATTTATGTCATACTTCTTATTCAAACTTAGTCTTTAAACTTACTAAATCTGTATAATACTGTAACAAGTGTGTGTGACGCATTTCAGGAAAAAAAAAATAAATCAGAAACTTGCCATTTCTTACCAAGGTCATGTCTCAAAACTCGTATTGATACAGCACTTTGTGAAGCTTCTACAGGCACTAACATGAAAAGTGGGGATCCGTGAAGAGACTGTATTCATCACTCAATGTCACTGGAAGAACAGCAAACTGTAGAAAATATTATTTGCCATTTAAACAGCACCAGTTCTCTCAACACTCGGAACAAAGCTTTTCAGGCAGGTCGGTGGTTGGTAGTGTGATCCATTGTCAAAGAAAAATTGTCGTGTAACTTTCCATCTCTTCAGTCACAAACAGACTGATTCTGTAGCGCGGTGATGGAGATACTGAGGTCACTGCAGGACTTCTTATTTCTTGTTGCTACAAATCAGTCTTTACGACTCTGGAAGCACATTTTAGAGCCACTGACGTCATGCTGAATGAATATGGGATCAACTCAGCAACTCCCCGACAGTACCGTATGATGGTTAAGGATCTGATTGACTCAAATGATGATAACCTCATCACAGAACTGTAGATTTTATTATTGTAGATTGCAGATATTGTCAAAAATATAGAATAAGATTTCAAATTAATCAGTTATTCATTCTAATCCCAATACTATCAGCACAAAAAAAATCATCATTTGAATTTCCTTCTGTCAGCAGAAGCAAGAAAGAGAATAAGACTTTCCATCTGTGCTCAAGGCCACCACAGAGTCATTGTCAGGTCAGAGGAAGGCTGAAGGCGCAGATTGCCGCGCAGACAAGTGTGTAAACTGAAGGATTTAGAGCACTCTTACAGGATGACTCGTAAGCTTCTTGTTTATCTTTGCTTGTGTTTATGAGAGTCAGATCTGCAACTGCAAGCCTCAAAATGAATTCCTCCTTTTATCTTTTTTTTTTTTGTTCCAGCGGTTCTTTTATCGGGTAATTGATTCAATAAAGACACTTCAGAGAGGACGTGAGGGGTCAGGATCAGTTCTGATAACTCAGCAGACCTAATTCAATTACAAAGAAGCAACGCCCATCCATCCATCAGTCTTTATCCTGCTTGATCCAACTCAAGGTTGCATGGAAGCAGAACAAGCTGGACAAGGCAGAGGGAACAACGGGGCTGGCCACAAGTTCAACACAGGAACAACAAAGGCAGTCACACTAACTCATAATCACACCAATGGATGATTTTACAGTCATTTCAACTCAAAAGCATGTTGATTTGAACTGCTTTAGTAAACCTACAGATGCACAGGAAGAACATGTAGACACTACATAGAGAGACCCCAGAACCTGGACTCAAACATTAATTGGTAAGCAGGTAGTTGCCGGTGATTTAAATACTCTGATTGCAGCAATATTTGTGGTGAACAGTGGCTATATGCGTCACACAGTGGAAGATTGCGATGTATTGGCATGAATGTAAAAACAGTGTTTTGTCCCAAACGCTTTACAGAGTGTTTGCCAGTAAAGCAGAAATCATAATTTATTTTTGCTTTTGTCACCAAGGGTTTGGAGAACTGTTGTAAAATTATTTTAATTACGGCTTCATTTTGTTTTTCCAGTTTACAAACTTGGTAAATCAGTGGGAAAATTGCATCTGTAATTTCTAAGCATCTAAAAGCCAGTGAGGCTCCAGTCTTTAGAGTTAGTTATCTGTACCGTGCAGCGTCAGCAGTTCGATTTCCAGATCCTTCCGTTCGTTTGCCAACAGTCCACAGACAAGACATCTGGCCCTTTATAGAGGGGCTCGATAAAGGGCGCACGGTGGCGAAGGTTCCACTGACGCTTGAATGAGTGAATTACAGTCAAAGCAAACTGAAATCAAAATTAGATTTAATTGTCTGCATTCATCCAATTGCTCACCAAAAAGAAACGTGCGCAATAAGTAATCATATTTGAGAGGCTGGAACTGGGAACCGATCATTTATACATTAAAAGGTCATAACTCATTCAATGAAACTGCTTTCAGGAAATTTTCTGAACCAAACATTACAACTTAAAACACTTTTCCTAAATTAAAACAGCCACTGCTCTGTACTACCTTTGTAGGTAAGGAGAACACTGAGCATGGAGGCAGAAGAAGTACTCATGTTTTATGCATCATGTGAGGATTTGCAATCAGAAGTCTGATCTTTTCTTTCCTGTTTACTGCTACCTTTAAGGTTTAGAGCATTCTGTGCTGCAGCCCTCGTGGGACTGTGACAATCATTTCCAACCACAAGTAAACCTCAGTCCTTCTGACAAGGAAATGACTTTGAGAAGGTATTCTACCTGAAAATTTCAACAATCAAAAGAACAGAAATACATAAATAATGTGACTTTCTCGAAATTTTTCAGTCTATTGTGAATAAAATCAACCTGCACAACAACTTTATCCTCTCATTGAATCTTTTTTTTATTTTTTTATCATCAACGTTGTGTTGTGACTCTTGCATTTTTCTCTTCATGCTTTTTCTATTATGCAACACACTCCAATGCCCTCATGTTGAAAGGCGCTTTACAAATGAATCCGCCTCGCCATGTACCTGCATGTCCGTCCTTGAGCGTTACACAAACATAAAGACCCACTCAGGGAAAGCTGCTCCACTGAACCATTAGTGGTCAAATAACTCCTGCGAGTAACTTTAACGTCGTTGATTACCTTGTCTCACGAGCCTCCTGTCGCGTCTTGTAAACACACTGCAAACGCAAGTGAAGACACCACACAGGCGAAGATACACAGGAAATGAACTGTCTGTGTGTGTGTGTTAAAGTTTTTTGTTTTTTTTTTGTAGAATCAGGTACTTATACCTGAATACATAGCAAATACCAAGAAGATTGCTTAATGATGCAGTTACAATGCTTTGAATTACCTTAGAAGTATGTTTTAAAATTTTTTTTTTTTTCATGTGATAGTCTCACACATTTCACTGAAACACAAACAGACTGTCACAAGCTGTTCTTTTGTGCGTCTGACTTCTGGACTATTTCAGGTGTGGTATGTTTAACGAACAAAGTGAAATACTAACAGTCAACGTGGGACGTTTATTTAATTGTATATATATTTAATATGTCTGTTGGGCCACAGGTGGTGGAGTGTTCAGTGGTCTTTTCCCACTGGTTTGAGGCCAGTGTTTCCTCCCACAGTGCTCCCAGAGGCCGATCTGGGACTCTAAAGGCGTGAATGTGTGCGTGTGACTGTCTCTTTCTCTCTGTGTTTGCTCTTTGTGTTTGCTCTCTGAAGGACAGATGACATGTCCAGGGTGGACTCCTCGCACACGGTCAGCTGAGATTAGCTCCAGCGCCCCATGCCCCTGGACTGGATCAAGCAGTGTAGAAGATGGATGGACTGTGTCTTTTATGTTTGATCTGCTCCGTGCAGTTTGACGTGGTTTCTTGGCATTAACAGCTTTTTTTTCCCTTTGGGCAGGAGTCGGCAACCTTTATGACCAAAAGAGCTGAATTCAGAATATCAAATCAAACCAAAAAAAAATTGTAACAGCAAAATATGTTTAATCTCTAAAATGAGGATGACGAAATTCATAACAATTTCAGAACAATGGTTCCATTGTATTTGTTGTTTGTATGCTTTTCAAATTAAAATTTTTTTGTAGTAGTTTGAACTATTTCATCCATTTCTGCCCTTTTTAGCAACTATTGCTCTTTCAACTATTTAAGCCATCTCAGCTGTTGTATCTATTTATACTATTTTAAAGTTATTTCAAGTATCATTTCTAATATATAATTTTTCTGGCAGGAGACAGGAGCTCTTCAAAATGATCTGGTGAGCCAACACAACAGAAACAGGATAAAAATGAGTATTTGCACATGATTTTATGAAAGCTGCTGGAGGATACAATTCATGTCTTATGGATCATTAGGCCAACTCTGGAAGAGAATAACTCACCTCCTTTCACCAACAGGCAATTTTCATTGAAGATTAATATCCTGTCACGTTCACAAAATCTCCGATTATTCTTCTTACTCAGTCTTGTTATGCAAGATACATACACTTATCCTCTTCATTAGCTTGTGAAAGCTTTCCATTTTTTAAAAATGCCCTGTGCTTGAATGTGCAGGGCTGCGCTGTGTGTAGTGGTGGACACTACCATGAATCCATGATTCAGGTCCAGTCCTGGAATCCACTCTGTGTGGAGTATGCATGTTCTTCTTGTTCAGGGTACTCCAAACTTTCACCTGCATGTGCGAACCAGAGAGAAGGTCCACTCTCAAGCTTCCATCCCATCCCTTACCGCAATTGTGAACAGGCTAAATGTCTGTAATGGTTATTTTCCACAGCACTGGTTTTCTGATGCAGGCAATAACACATACACACACACAAAAAAATAATTAAAAAAAAATTGCCACACACCAAAGCAGGAAAAAGTTGACCTGCTGCGTATCTCTCCATGTGTTTACAGCCCACTGTCCTGTCCCGGGCCTGGGTGGGGTTGTTCGTCCATCTGCTCCACACTGACAAGAGTGATCGGTGTTTATTTTAGGACAGTCCGTCTATTTATTTGTAAAAGGGTTTGACCACTCCACACCCTGGTCTGGAGGTTCAGTCCGCTCCCCCATGCTGCAGTCATCCGGTTTACTCAAATTCAGGAAGTATTCTCAGTTTGAAACTTTCTCCTCCTTTTCTGAAAAGTTCCTTCTGATCCTTTTGTCCACTTTTTTTCCTTTATCAGTCATCTTTTTCCCTGCCTTTGAAGAGATCTGTCCTACCACTGAGTCACTTCACTGCCTAATGATGGTTTGAGTCCCTGGCTGAGAATCAGCCAGTAAACAAGGCTTACAATCAGCTGGCCTGCAGTAAGTGTCACTTCTAATCCACTGCTAAACCAAGACGGCTGCGCTTTGTGTCCGCACTGTCCCAGTAACTGCAAGCGTGGATTGACTAGAAGAAATAGCTGCGCGCGCTGATCTCTTATTTTGCGTCTCCACAAAGCACAGATCTGTCTGCGTTAGTTAGATTCAGGCAAGCTGAGGCGGAGGAAAAAAAAGGGTGGAGAAGTTCCGTTGATCTCAACAATCTGTTCTTCCTGCTGGCCAGTTTGATGCTCTGCAGTCACTGTCGGATGAGTGAGCTCACGGGTCGCTTGGGGTTTGCTGAAGGATAATTCGCGTTTTATTTCAAACTAGTTTGTGTCCCATTTATGTGGCTACTGTGGCTTTATGGGTCATCCTAAATCTGCATCTCTTCCACTCGTCTGATGGTGATAATAAGTCACTGAAACCATGTGAGGGTGAAAACAATCATTTTAGTTGTTGGTTTGGCGTCTCGGGGCTAGAAAACATTAAAATTAACAACCTAAATCATTGTTAAAGCAAAAGGACCCATCTTGATGTCACAGCATGTTTTTTGGGGTTTTTTTTAAGAAAGAAATGTAAGCTTTTTATGCCTGATCTGGACATTCTTTAGATTTTTCCATGCACATATCTGAATGAGTTCGGACATATTCTGGCAATGGAAACTTGCACTTTTATGGAGACAGAGTAAAATAAACATTGTGCAGAGTGGAACAGGATGGGTGAGGGGCAGCTGTGGTCACACACAAACCTGCTTTGAAGACAGCAGCATTATCATCATCTCACATGTATTCTACATATCCATGAGACCAGCAACACTCAAATCAATCAACGTCACAGTAGAGAACATTCAGAGAACAAATATCAGCCAAGTATGTGCAGTGTTGCTCTAAATTTATCACATCGATGTGAGCAAATATTTGGATTTTTCTCCCATCTAAAGTTAGATGGTGTAATGGTTGCCCCTCTCTGCTCGCAGGGAATGTTTGAGTGTGAGCTTAGGAGACTTTCTGTGTGGAGTTTACATGTTCTCCCTGTGCGTGGGATTTCTGACACCGTCCAAAAACATGGATTTGAAGTTAAATGGTGACTCCGTCATTTGCTCATAGTCAGTTTTGGAACAGCGCCATACCTCCACGGCCAAAGTTGAATCATATGGATTGATGGATTTGCATCAATAGGAAGTTAAAGACATAAATAAGATATAAATTACAGATTTAAAGCATTGCTGTAGTTATAGTTAACAGCAAAACAAGAATAAAAACAGTCATATGAAAAACACTGCGATGGGCTTCCAGACAGTGGAGTTACAGTAGAGTTTAAACACTTCCTCTATTGAAGTGTTTTTAGAGTCTGTGAAATGATCTAAGACATCCGTCAAGCAGGACAGAAAAACATAACATCCCTAGTGGAGGTGATTAGATCACTGGACTGAGACTCTGCAGAGTCTGAACTGAACCTGTGGCTCCTCTGAAAATGTCTGCTGCTACTGCTGCGAACGAGACAGAGACCATCATGTCTAGACACTAATTCACTTTCAAGCATGTGGTTCCTTCGGAGATTTCCTCATAGGAAGCTGCGAGATAAACTTATGCTCACTCATCAATAATTAAACATATACAACTGTTAACAAGTCGGAGGGATGCTGCACTTAAGTAAACAGAGGACAACACCAAGCTGTTCTCATCGGTCTTCGCGACCACAAAACACCGGCGGGCAAAACATCGTGTGCAAAGAGCTGCCACGCTCCGGAGAGAAAAAGACCACAGCGTAACACTTGAAGACATGCACAATCGCATGTACGGGGCCCACAGAAACAGAACAACACATGAGCACAAGCCACAAAGGGCTGACACACATACACAAATACCCTGCGACTGCAGCCTTGGCACGGCCAGGCACAGCCGAGCAGTGGAGCGTGCGGTCGCAGTTTGAGACCAGTGGGTGCAGAGCGCAGACAGAGAGGCAAGAGACAGAGCAATCCAGACATTAAAGGGCCCATCTAAAACAGTGCAGGGGGAATTCATGCTTTAAAACAAATATATAAAGAAATAAAAGACCTTCAAAAAGCATGAACACACACAAACACACACACGGACAACACTTTCAGTGCCGGCTGAAATCTGCCTTTGAAGTTCAGCAGCTGCGGTCGTCTAATCTAAGAGGCATTTTGCTCATCAGGAGAGGCGAAAGGAAGCAGGACTCTTTAGATACGGAGTATTTTTACTTCAAATACAGAATTCAATTACTACTTCTGCATAATAATAACAAAAAAATGAAATCAAGCAGAAAAATAGCTCGCAGCTTCTATACAATCACAACCTACCAGCTGAAAATTCTTGGAAATATCATGTGTGTGGTGAGCAGACCCCTGTACTGGAGTGAAACTGGACCAGAGAGCATTGCTGTTCTTTACACAACAATGCGAGGAAAAACCTTTACAACCTCCCGCCACCCCAACCCCCTCCAGTCAAACTCCTTCCTGAGCAGAGAGCGAGCCACAAACTGTATGAGCTCACTTCCTCTTCGCCGACCTGCTTCACTGGTGCCGACTGCTGGCTCCCTTTCTGGAGACGTACTGCGCGGCACATGCTTCGCATGGAGGACACGCAGTCCAACTTTGAATATAAAAAGCAGATCACAAGAAGATGCAAACACATCGTGAGTCATTGAGGAAACTGGTTGAGCATGAAGGCCTCTGAACACGTGTCTTAGTCTGGCTTTAAAAACACACGGCGCTGCGTGGACGTCAGCAGCGCGAAGCGGCGAGCTTTGTTATGAGCTTGCTGAAGTTGCATTTTACACACTAAATACGCCTCCAGATTGTGCTGAACTTCTCTCCACCTGCAAGATTAAAGAAACAGAACAGCGAAGCGAGACAGTAATGAGTACAGGGGGAGAGGACGCGGTGGCTGCCAGTCCACTGCCGGCCAGAGCTTCTGCCAAGACAAGGCATTAAGGATTTATAAATTTTTAATGCATTTTTAATCAACGTCTGGATGGATTTACGCCCTTTATCAACAATTCACTACTGAGGCTGCAGAAACTTTGTCTGCTGTCCACAAAAAAGGCAACCGCAATTCTCTGACTGCGAATCTCAGCTTGATCATCAAGCTGTTGGTAGGAAGTCGATGACATGAGGAGTATCCGCCGCGACTGGAAAACATCACGAGAAATAATTCGAACAAATGTGACAAAGACAAATAGGGTGGTTGGGAAGAGCGGCAGCTCATTTGGGACAGTTTTTTGTGAAAGTGAGAGACGAGGTCGAGATGGTTTTGATCATGAATATAGCGGAGATGATAGCTGTGTCAGGAAAACAATGCTGAAAGGGAGGCCAGCGAGGGAGGACATTCCACATACGAGGAGGAAGAATAAAGGAGATAGATGGAAATGGAAGAAGATAGATGGGTACGGTAATGAGTGTCAGTGGCAGATCTTCATGGGTCACAAGTTCTGCTTCAACAACAGATGAAACAACATTTATGTGAGAAAAAGTCAGAGGTCTAGTGGCTACACACCGTGAGAGACACGGACGATGACTGTGTGCAAGAGAAGCCGAGGTAGATGTCAGAACTAACCAGGCATGAGACGAAACTGTCAGACTGTAGTCGTTCCCAGCATACTGACTGTCCAGCACCAGCAAGCCGTTACTGATTTTCTATATGGAAATACACTGTGTATAAGAGATGTAAGATACAAGATTTGGCATGGATCAGCTGCTGCAGGTTTACCAAAACTTCACCTGAAAACACAGTGAAAAAACTTCCTGGAAACTTAGCAGGTGCAGAAATCAAGAGAAACTGCTGATTTCTTTCATGCATGTTATTGATAGCAAACTCAAAAATCATGAACTTGACATAAACTATAAGATAACAGCCAGTGGCCATTTGCACAATAAGGCCTTGGCAGTCGAACCTGCACACACAGCCTGGATCGATCTGGAAAGCATGGCGCTAAAGAGGCTCATCTCCACAAAACATTGATGTTTGTAGTTTCATCCTCACAGCAAGAGGTTCAGATATCCCAGCAGCCATCAGCAGGGGAGCCACCATTTGGTCTACTTATCTTTTAAGTCTGTACTCAGTCTAAAGCCCATCATTTCAGATATTGAAGAAAAATATCATTATCACTCTACATGCAAAAAGTAATCGATTTTAAATAGATGACCATTTATGAGGTTTTTTTTTAATGCAAAATAGTTGTAAGTGTTGCAATTTAACCACATCTTGAATATTTATGTTCAGGCTGAATATATTCTGGGTCTGGGGCTGCAAACCAGACACGGCTAGACATCTGCGTGCAATATGCTTAAAAATGAGAACATGCAAAAGGATAAACAAAATACAACCCAGTCAAAAAAATGTATAAAGTAAACATCCAAACTGGTCGAAAATCACACATCAGTCACAGCACAAAGTGAATCAAGGGACCCCTGATAGTTCAACATCATGCAGTATAAATGTACTCACTCCTGAACCGAACTCACTTCAAAATCATCACTGAGACCAAATCAACACCCGTGTCTCAAACTGTGCTGTAAACTGAGTACTTGTAAGCAATCTTGATAGCTGCCCAGAGATTTGCCTGTGTCAGTATAAGGAGCACAGATTAGCAGGCGGTGCCCGGTCGCATGCTGTAATCAGAAAGCTGATCTTGCATAATCGCTTTTCGATAGCAGGGAGGCACACTGGCTTCGGGCTCAGCTCGGGGGAAGACATCTTAAGCAGCGGGAGGTCAAAAACGGATTTCCAGTTCGCACAAAGAAACGGGCATCCTGTGGGGACTGGTCGGGAGGAAATCTGTATTTTTAGAGCAAAAAAATGTCATCAAACATCTCGTTTCATGTGCGTCCGTGTCGACGTGCTTTGATGCCCGGCTCCGCTCCGGCATCGCGGGTAAAGAGGCCGATGTCTTTCGGTTTGCCTCCAGGGCCACTCCTGCTTCAATATTTCATGAGCAACAACCAAATCACCGTGTTGGAATAATTAAACATCAGTTAGGGTACAGAACTACAGAGGAGGCTCATCAGTGCAGCGGGAGCGGTGACGGGGAGCAGCGGGGATCCTCTCAGATCAGAGACGGCTCGCTCAGACACTCAGAGGAACGCATCATTACACCGCGCACGGCCTCACGATTTATCACCTGAAGAATCAGAGCTGCGGCCGGCTGTAATGCGGAGGAGAGTCGCCCCGACGGGCCGCGGTTTGTTTGTCCTGCGAGTTAAACAAGACAAGACTGGATTATTGTCATCTGTGACATAATGAAAAACGCATCAGTCGCAGCACACGACGCGCAGCCCGGCCGCGTCTGGAAAGAAGACCTCGCTCTGTAAATGACTTCGACTTCAGAAGGAGAAACTCATTTCCAACTCTGTATCAATTTCTGGATCAAATTGGGTTCTTACTCGGCTTGGTGGTGAACGGCAAAACTTACGCTGCAGTCCAGGAAATTACAAGTGGCTCCTTGAAAGTGTACTCGAGTTTCAAATTGTGCAGGGCACCCACAAGTCTCTCCCTTCTCTTTAGTCGGAATCTAAAACTAAATCCAATCACTTTCAAAAGCTTCCCGAACGATTGTACGACTATTTCATGAAAGAACTAAATCTAAAAGATGCACAGCCACAGAGTACAAAAACATTACTCAAGGTAGAGGGTTTCCTTCATTTATTAACGGATTAAAACAAGTCTAGGAAAGTTATAATAATGAAAAATTACACCACACAGATATTCAAGCAAAATGAAAAACTGAAACCAAATGTTCTGACAGTACAAAAACATCTAACAGCACCATGCTGCATAATAGCAAAATAAGTGTTGAATCTCATCTGCTGCGAGGTGGCTGTGTTTGAATCGATCATTACAGAAGGCCTGCAAGCTCAATCCTCGTACATACGGTGAGGAAACCATGCTCACCATGCTGACACCATGCCACCACTTCACCAACCAAGAACATATCTGTGTCTATCAGTACTAGTGTTGTCCGTCTCTCAGTCAAAATTGGTCGAGGATGGTGGATCACTGAGACATCCTGAGCTCTAAAGAGAGCAGGCAGATAGACGGAGGTGATGGCTGGATGGATGGATGGTTAATATTTCAGTCTTCATCTCAGACTCTCACTCTAATGGCAAAATGTCTTCATGAAAAGCAGCGATGAATCTGGTCTGCGTTTGTTAAAGCAGAGAGAAGCACATTATTAACCAATTGGCCAAATTTTGATGATTAAAATGTGACGCATAATATAGAAGCATGGTGAAATCGTGAGAACATCTGAAATCCAAGGATCCTGTGCTGGTGTTTTCACTGTCACTCCCTTTCAGATTGTATCAAAACAGTCAGCATGGAGCAATTCAATTATCTTACAGTCGTTAAACTGTGTCACGAACTGTAAACATGTTTACGTCCTCCATGATTAAAGTTCGTAAACAATGATACAAACAGTGACATCCTAGTGAC